>NW_027526362.1:0-259137 GCF_048455015.1 Haemaphysalis longicornis
AACAACACGCCGAGATCATGGAGACTGACAGCTGTGAACTGGTGAGTGCTGGCTTTGGTTTTTTGGTTGCCATGCTGATAAGATAGAAGTGCAATCTTTTCGCTGGTAGAGGCTACCACAGAAGCAGTTTTTTCCGGAACTTCTGGGTAGAGAGTGAGCCGCACCACACTAGTTCTCTGTCATGGATTGGAAGCGTTTGTTGAATAATCAGCTGCTGATTCTGGGGGAGGAGCTGGGAGCAGAAGTAGATTCGGGGATGAAGAAGGACGAAATTGTTCGCGCTATCGAGGGCTTGAATCTCACCAGTGAAGATATTACAGAAACGTGGAATGAGATTCAAAAGCAACAGGAACAGGAGCGCGAGCAAAAGCGGGAGCAATAGGAGTGCCAGCTAAAGCAACAGGAGTGCCAGCTAAAGCAAAAAGAACTGGAAGTAGAACAGCTGCGCCTGGAAGTGGAGGTGAGGAAGATGCCTGAGGTTCAAGGAGTAGAGGTAGCAGGAAGACAAAATCTTTGTGATTTATCTAAGCTAATGCAACCCTTCAAAGTAGGGCAAGATGTGGGCCTCTTTCTTGTGAACTTCGAGAGAACCTATGAAAAAGCGAAGCTAGGCCGTAGCATATGGGCTCGAAATTTGTTAAGTTTGCTGCCATGTGAAGCAGCGGATGTGATCGCGCGGCTTCCGGTGGAGGATGCGGACAATTACGACAAAGTGAAGGATAGCCTTCTAAAGAGGTTCCGACTTTCGTCAGATGCGTTCCGGCAGCGGTTTCGCAATCTGACAAAGAAGCAGGGCAGCACGTATTCTGAGTTTGCCTACGAGTTGAAGGTAAACTTGGTAGAATGGATGAAGGGAGCCAGCGCTTTTGGGAACTTCGAAAAGGCTCTTGAGGTAGTGGCTCTGGAACAGTTTTTTTCTAAGCTTTCCGAGCCAATGAAGCTCTGGATCCAAGATAGGGCCGGAGTAGTAACAGTGCAGGCAGCTGCCGACTTGGCTGATGAGTACGCGTCACGCCGGGGAGAAAGGGACGAGGTTCCTCCCGCAAACGCGGGAGACAAAGGAAAACCTTGGACGGGAAAGCAGGGGGCTGGGGCAGGTATGACGGCACAGAAAAAGGCGGACTTCGCTGCAAGTAGTCAAGGATTACAAAACAAACAGGATGGAAAGGCTTCGGAGAGTTCTCCCAAAAAGAGTCCGTTTGACGCTAGGCAACCACCTACCTGCTACAAATGCAAGGAGGTAGGTCACATTGCCATAGGCTGTCGTAGGCCCAGGCCACCCCTTTCCTATACTTGTGACTCTGCTACTAGCGAGGAGCTACTTAGTCCGTACCTTTTTAACCTAACAGTGAACGGAAAGCCATGTCGCGTCTTACGAGACAGTGGGGCAACCGTTGATCTGGTGCACCCGGACTATGTGGCACAAGCAGATTACAACGGCAAGTGCGCATGGATTAAACCGGTTTTGCAGGAGGGAAGCATTTGTCTCCCGGTAGCTCGAGTAGTCATCACTGGGCCGTTCGGACAAGTAGAGACGGAAGCGGCGGTGTCAGACAAGCTGCCCTCGCAGTACTTCTACTTGTTCTCGAATCAGACCGACCGTCTGCTTAGAGAACAAGGGAAAAGTTTTCAGGAAGGAACAGTCCAAGCCTTGACTAGAGCTAAAGCACGCACGCCAGCAGCCGAACTAGAGCGGAAAGAACCGAGTTTCACAGGAAGTACAGCAACACCAGCTGGAGTCAGCACAGCGGAGTCTACTATCCCGTCGCCTACTGAGAAAAAGAGAGAGGGGTCAGAGAAGGAGACTCGCGCTGATATAGCTGAAGGGGAATCGGAAGAGGGGCTGCTCGTGTTGCCTGTATCCAAATCACTAGGCAATGTACAGCGGAAAGTGACAGGAGACGAGCTCATCGAGCAGCAGAAAAGCGATCCCAGCCTTAAGGAGATTTGGAACACCGTCAGGGAAGGGGTGGCGAGGACGAATGTCAGTTTTCCCGTCAAAAACGGCATCTTGTACCGCCACTACCAGGATGAAAAAGGTCGCACGTTTGACCAGATTGTAGTTCCGACTGAGTATCGGCATTACATTGTTGATCTCTGTCACGGAGTGGGTCGGTTGGGGCATTTAGGAGCTCGGAAGAGCAAAGATAGGCTCCTAACGGAGTTTTATTGGCCAGGATGCTTCACCGAGGTTGAGAACCACGTAAGAGCGTGTGAAACCTGTCAGAGAGTGGGAAAACCGCACGAGAAGGGAAAGGCGACATTTGAGCTCCTTCCGCTAATTTCAGGGCCCTTTCGCCGGCTGGTAATAGACGTTGTGGGACCACTCCCAGCGACAAAATCAGGCTACCGGTATTGGCTTACCGCTGTTTGTCGACCAGCCAAACTTCCAGAGGCGATCCCAATGAAGGAGCAGAGCTCGGTAGAAGTAGTCAACGCACTACTGTCTATTTTTTCTAGAGTGGCCTTACCTAAGGAGATACAGTGCTACCAGGGTTCAGTGTTCAGCAGCGTTCTGACTGCGGGCTTCCTGGAGAAGTGCGGGATAAGGCTGATGAACCGAGTTCTGCAGGGGGCTGAAGAATACGCTGTTCCCTACTTAGTCGACCTTGCTATGTACTACAATACTTGGGAAGACCACCTGTACCATCTTAGCGATGTCCTTAGACGTTTGACACACACTGGACTGACAGCGAAGCCGGCTAAGTGCCAGCTAGCTCGCGCCGAAGTACGGAACCTAGGGCATGTGGTAGGGCAGGGCAGGAGGCGACCTGACGAGTTGAAAGTAGAGGCGGTTAGCGAATTCCCGCAATCAGAAATGGAGGGTGCTTCCCAAGGCCTCAAAACGGCTCTTGTTAGCTCGCCCGTACGGCATGCACCGAACTATGATCGTCCCTTTACTGTGCAATGCGATGCCCGCAACAGAGGCTTAGGAGTAGTACTCTGCCAGGAGGATGAGAACGGGAACGAGAACCTGGTGCTGTGCGCCAGCAGGAAACTCTCGGTTCGCGAGGAGGCCTACAGTGCGTCAGAAAAAGAACGTACCTGCATTGTGTGGGCCACCCAAAAATTGGCCTGCTACCTCTATGGAACTTCTTTTGTCTTCGTCACTGACCACTGCCCACTGACGTGGCTGTCGCAAATGTCGGGAAAGAATCCACGACTACTACGCTGGAGCCTTGCGCTTCAGGAGCTTAACTTCACTGTGAAGTATAAGAAGGGTTCCGCCAACGCCAATGTTGACACATTAAGCAGAGCCTTTTAGTTTTTTTCGGTTTTGCTTTCTTTTGTTTTCAGTTGAGCAACGTTTTTCAGTAGTGATTTTGAGTAGTGTTTTAAGTAATTCAGTGTAAGTTTTTAGCTGTGAGCAAGAGTATTAGTGTGGTTGCCATATGCAAAAAAAAAGCGTAGGTGCATTGTAGCACCTTTGAAAGAGCAGCCTGGTTGCCGAAAACTCATTGCCGGCGCTTGCTGGTTCGGGGAGGTTGGTCTTTGTGGTTTCAATGGTGGTGGAAGAATGCTGCTACTGTGATCTCTCCCGTCGAGCAGCTGATACTACACGACGTCCGAGATCTTCCCGTCGGCGGAGGAGCTGTTATGACTCACTGGCGCCATGTTTGCGAGGGTCAGTCGCCCGCCGGTCGACCACCCCACCGCTTGTCGACGGAAACGAAAGGAGGCCGATACGACGCCGCGGCGGCCACTGATTGACAGCGGCTTTTGAGCGGCGTTGAGTGTTGTTGCCCCAAAAGGGATTAAGGAGCCGCCGGTATTCCCCCGGCCTGAGCAACTGAACGCGTGTGCGCGTGAAAGCCCAGACGGCGACGACCGGACAATGGGACCCCGTGGCGGCGGCAGCACAGCGAAGAAGGCAGTGGCAATGGTCAAGCCATTAACCCTTCCCGGAGTGATTCCACGAACCTTGTTAATCTGTGCTGTTAGGCTCCCTGGGAACGCAGCGCGCGGCAGACACCAAAACAATACGCGGTGCCCGCGCGGGTCCTGACGAGTGGCAAGGGTGTGTGTGTGTGTGCGTGTGCTGTGCATCTGCCGACATACCTGAAAGGCGTGTCCCTACCCGAGGGCGGTGCTTCACAGCGAGGAACGTACACATCAAAAGTAACAAAAGCTTGATGTGGGCGAGTTGGTACATACTGCTAAAAATTAATCGGCGCTAAAACAGGGACGAGAGGAACACGTAACTCACAACACGGTGCCGAACTTCCAACTAGAATTTATTGAAAAAGCTGCTGCTTATATACACAAAACTAAAAAACTAAAAACGAGAAGCAATTGTCACGTCTAAATGCATCACGTGTTTAAAAAAGCCACTTCTTTATCAGTCAGCGATAAGGACGGAGTACTCACGCAGTTATCCCCTGCCTGTCTAATAAAAAGAGCTTCCATAATTTCGCGCTCAAGCCTTCCTCGTGCTTTCCGCAAGAACTTTGTCCTATCTAGCAGGGGGCTACAGAGGAGGCACGCATGTTTGCTGGCATCGTTCAGAGGAGGCACGCATGTTTGCTGGCAGTACAGCCCGAGGGCGCAAAAACAGCTTCTTCCCTTCAATAGTGCGCACTCAAAACTAGTAAAAAGGGATGTAGCGATGACGTGTATTCAAGAAGCCTTGAAAAAATCGTGCGTTCACAAAGTGGAAGCTAGTTTCCACGATCATATTTTGAGGCTAAGCCGGGCCCATTTCCCTTCTTCGCTGATTTCGAGCGTGTGTGAGGCTCTTTTATAAAAGGTGAGGCGAAAAGATAGCCCTGACGAACTAGATAGGCTGGCAAAAAGGAAAAAGGTGCACGTCATACCGTATTTACACAGGGTCTCGCATAATGTAAAGAAAATGGCGCAAAGGTACGGGGTAAATGTCGTTTTCAGCGCCCCGGAAAAGTTGTCAAAAGTTTGCCCAATGATGAGCAAAAATCCGAAGAAAGAATCTGAACCCTGTGCAAAAAACCACGCTGTTCGCTACACCGACTGCAGGATGGGTGTAGTTTATGAAATTCCCCTGAGCTGCAGAAGAGTGTATATTGGGCAAACTGGAAGATGCTTCAATGAGAGGGCAAGGGAGCACAATTGGGCAGTTGAAAATAAAGCTGGTGGCCACCTATCTGATCACTGCAAACGATGCCAGTGTAGCCCCCTGCTAGATAGGACAAAGTTCTTGCGGAAAGCACGAGGAAGGCTTGAGCGCGAAATTATGGAAGCTCTTTTTATTAGACAGGCAGGGGATAACTGCGTGAGTACTCCGTCCTTATCGCTGACTGATAAAGAAGTGGCTTTTTTAAACACGTGATGCATTTAGACGTGACAATTGCTTCTCGTTTTTAGTTTTTTAGTTTTGTGTATATAAGCAGCATCTTTTTCAATAAATTCTAGTTGGAAGTTCGGCACCGTGTTGTGAGTTACGTGTTCCTCTCGTCCCTGTTTTAGCGCCAATTAATTTTTAGCAGTACACATCACCATTGGTACGCATTGTTTTGTATGGGGATCCCTAACCTAGGGAACTAGGGATCGGGGGTCAACAAAAAGGGCGTGCTGCGGCCCGCCAAGAGCTGTCTTCTGTCTTCATCTCGACAACTCACTGTAAAAATGTAAATAAACCCGTTGAGTTTGCTCTAAGCTCTCCCCTAGTCCTGGCTCGACGAAGCGACGGCGACCGGCCCCGCTACCAGCAGACTGCGGTCGCTACAACTCGCTACAAGACGCAACAGTGGGCTCCGGGGAAGAGAAAGACGGGTTTTCTCCGTCGTTTGACTACCGCTTTAGCAACGGGTGCTAGGGGAGCGCTGCACAAACGGCGTCATTCGCAGGCGAGGCGCCGCTAGCATCGAAGTATGAGAGTTTGCGCGGAGAGCACACGCCGAAGGCCGACAACCAAGGCGGCACGGGGCGAACGAAACGCGAACCACTTTCAGAAAATGCGACTCTTTCCTTCATAAACTTACGGAGAATGTTTCTTCTGGTTTAACGGTGGTGACTACAGCGATTTCCAACTGTTCAAGCAAGATGACCACAAAAAGCAACATTACCGAGAGATATTTGGGTTAAGAACCCCAACTGTATACTGTAGAACCCCGATTATAGGACTTTCTCGAAGCCATGAAAAAGTTTCATAAAATGCTGGCCTCGTAAAACCCGAACAACAAATAAACTTACAAATTAGTTTCGCGCGACATATTTGCAAGAAATTTCAATGTAAACTACACGGCTCGGAAACCCAAATCACAAAAAAGTAAATGCGAAAAGAATAATGCAGTATCGGTGTCAATCTCGCTGTATTGAAACAAACCTTGTACCGCAGTCCACTGCCGCGATTCCCGCCAGCCAGTGGGATTCGTAGCACGCACGGTCACAACAAACACATATGGAAGCCTAAGCCTGTCGCCGCAATTTCGTTGGCAATTCACTGCTGAGTGGGAGGAATGAATACTTGCACACTGCCCCTGCGACCGCTGCACAATACAAGAGACGCCAACGAGGAGAGGGACAAAGCAATTGTGCAGAGCAACGGGCCGCTTGCTGGATGGGAGATAAACTAAGGAGACAAAGCCACCCTTAATACATGCGGCATTGTATGAGACGGAGAAGAAATCTATGCCAAAGACAACCGATTGAGCGGGCTCAAAGTCCGCGGAACCCTCCCACGTCAGTTTCTTTTCATCCGCCGACCGGTGGCGCTTTTCGCGTGGGTCGTCGGATAAAGCGGGTCAGCAATGAAGTCGCACGGCATAGCCGATGTTTTTATGCATTGTTTATTCGAGGTTGTCCTAAAACCCGGGGACATAACTGCGGTGTTCCACTGGAACTAGAGCAAACACTTCGTTCTCGAAAACGTTCCTACGACCTGTGAAGGACGAAAGAATAATTGGGTGCAAGTTAAGCCAGGCTACAAAACGTTCCGCATATTTGTATTCCTTCCTGGAAGATGGCTTAAACGTGACGCGCCGATAAGGCGCGTTGACTAAGTTATGCTTTGAAGTCCTCTTGAATGGCGTTCACTCGCAAAGAATCCGATGACGCCGCCTCGTCACCAATCACTGATTGAAAAACGTAGCTCGGAATATAGCAGCGTAGCCGAAGTGGGTGACAGCATATCAGTGCTGAACAAGGCACCCAGCACGCAGGGAATGCCACAAAAAAAAAGGAACCGGGAGGAGGAAAAACAGAACAAAGCTACCCCACCCTCGAAGGATGCGAGGGAGAGTAAATGTGAAGGGAACGATGAGAAGGCGAGTAATAGGGAAGAGCAGGCAGCGAGGAGTGAAAAAAAAAACATTTGTCCGGCCGCCATGATCACCTGCGTCGGGGAGGAAAAGCCACTACACGACTTAGTGCGTCTGACGGTCGGTCCCGAAATGCTTCACAGCAAGCCGGCCTAGTTGGAAACGATTCATGATTGGACTTGCGCAAAACAAACGGGGACGAGGAAGGACGATAAGGACGAGCGACAAGGAATGCGCTCGTCCTTGTCGTCGTTCCTCGTCCCCGTTTGTTTTGCGCAAGTTCAATCATGAACCGAAAGGCTTATTTGAAGCAGACTGCCTGTCAAAAGTGCAAGGGCCTGGAGACACGGAACTGGCGCAGCTCGACGGTAGCAGTGCCCCGTGCTGCCATCAAGCACCCCACGACGCCCGGCCACCCACCACTTACCACCGCGATTTTCTCGTGAAATAACCGATCACCGCTCTACACCATCAAAACTTCCTGATGCTATAACGCTGGTTCAAAGTAGGTTTGACGACTTGCACTAAACATTTACATAACAGCTGAATGCGGGGGCTCAGGTGCAGCCTGTGACAGGAGAGGCGATCTCAACGGGAAATGCATGGAAAGAGTATTATCTGGTTTGTAAAACTACGCACACAGCCCAGAATCAGGGGACAGTGTTACTCAAGTGCGCATTATTCCAGAAAACGCGAACAAGTTTCAATCACCCCGTGCTGCTTTCCGAGGCGTAGCTTCCGACGTAGTGCCAAGTAATAGAGGGAGCGCATAAAGTCGGACACTTACTCGAACTTGTGTGGCGTAACCTCGCAAGGACTCAGTCTTTCAGGCTCGCCGCCGAACACAACTGCACTGCGTATGAACGTACTGCAGCGCTAGATGAACGTACCGCAGAACGGCGACGCTAAAACTCAAGAGAACGAGACCGTACAGCACATAACACGTGCACGAAGGTGGTTGGGCAATGGTGAAGATAAAATGCGAATCCACGCAGGGGCGTTGGCGATACCAAATGGAAATAACCAAAAGTCTCGGAAGGGTAAACAGGTATCTTGCTGAGGTGCCTGCATTATCTCTTGTGCATGTTTTTTAATGCAAGATGGTAAATTGTTGATTGAGCCGAAAAGACAGCGCGGGCGGCGGAGTCATCGGCAGCCGAGAAACGGCTGACACACACTCGGGAAGCACTGCATATCACCCGCTTTGTTCGCAGTGATAAAGAACACAAGTACAAGACCGCGCCGCTTGGCAACACATGGCTGTGCGCAAAGCCACGTGGAAATAGGAGAGCTGCAGCGGCGGGTGTAACTGACTGACTGTAGGGTTTAACGCGCCGACGCAACGCAGACGATGAGGCGCGCCGTAGTGGAGGGCTCCGGATTAATTTTGACCACCTGGGGATCTTTATCGTGCGCCGAAATCTCGTACACACGGGCGTTTTTGCTTTTCGCCTCCATCAGGGCGGGTGTAACTACAGGACGACGGCGGTCATCCCACACTTTCACGGCATCTCGCACAAACTGAAAAGGATTGTGGAACGTTCAGGGGTGCATGTTGTGTTTTCTGCTTCCAGGAACTTGGGCTGCCTTTGTAAGGTGGTGAACTCGGAGGAACCATTGCGCAACGCTTGCAACAACAGACACAAGAGGCGTTTCATGGAGTGCATGACCACGCCAGTGTACGAGATCTGAGGGACCTGCGGGGGTTCGTGTATAGGAGAAACGGGACAATGTGTGAATGATCGGTTTCGCGAGCACGCTAATGCCATCAAATCCGCCACAGGAAGGTACCTTGTCGCACATGTTGCTTCATGCATGAACGAGTCCTCGTGTGAGTCCTCGTTTGAGCAATTCCATGTCCTCAAGCACTACGGTAACCAGAGAGCATGTAAGATCCATGAAGCTTTTTCGGTTAACGAGCGAGCGGGCGCATGTGTTAGCAAACCATCAGTCGACTTGTTATCAAAGGGGATAGCATTTCTACAATATTAACGGTATCTTCTTCTCGCGTTGTTTCTGCATTTTTTTATATTGCCTGCGCGCAATAAAATTTATTAAATTGTTAGTCGGCGCCCGTGTTTGTCTCTTTCTTGTCTTCCGCTCAGTTTCTTTGCGGTATTTTTTGCCATGAGTATAAAACAACTAGCCCGTCTTCACGCTCTAGGAAGGCTCTATGCAGTGGTGTTCGGCAGTCGCACATAACACATCCCCACACCTCATGTAACGGCGCAGCAGCTGCCATTAATCGAAGCGCCAAAGTTCAAAGAGCACTCAGCGGCGTTTAGTTGGACTATAATGCCTTCGCCTTAACAACTCATAAGAATCACTTAGGCGTCCTCGGAGTTCTTTAGCGATATGCCGGGCTGTTTCAAGAGGCGCCATGGGGGTGGTGACGATAAGACAGTGCGTGGCTAGTTGGATACGAAGGCCTTCACCTTCACGGCGTATTGTGGTACGGCGCACGTATTGTGCCTGCGCAGTGCGAGAAATTCCAGCGTCCATATTAGCAGCGCCCTAATCCCAGGTTCCCCTGTAACTACAAGGGAAAAGTCAGTGTTTGTCTTCAAAATTGGCAACACTGGTGTAAAAAGAGTGCCAAGGCCATCCACAAACGTAATAGTTTGAGTACACATGTAGGACAGGTAGTAGTAAATCTTTTTATTGAATTGCGGGAACGTGGTCTAAGCAGGGGAACGGAAATGGGTGAGGGCAGTTAAAGCACTGCGGCAATGGGACAGTTCTTGGATTTGACTGCGTAACTTATTGTTCACGGTGATCAAAGATCAATTCTTGTTAGCTAAGCTTTGGGATTGATTCCATTACAACTGGTGGGTCAGACAATATAGTCCAGTCCATCGCAACTAGGACTGGTGAGGTCCCCGCTCAAGCATCTCGTGACAGACAGCTCTGGAAAGAATGAAGTGCGCTTTCCTGAAGTAATTTTATGCCAGATTGGTGCAGATCAGCGTGATGTGGTGGTGCCGTGAATATTTGGTGTTTGGTAGGGCATGACCGCACAGGTGAGCGAGATTTCCTGGTGTACTTGAGTGAAAGTATGAGCATATGTGGGGCAAATGGAGAGTCTACCATTTACGATGCATTTGAGTTGTGCAGGCCGATTCGGTGAAATATTTGCTGGTAAGATTTCTCTGGTGCGTGTAGCGGAGGTAAATCGCTGAAATATCCTGCTGGAGTTTTCTTCTCCAGCCCGTGTCGTCGGTCCTTATAACGGCGTGGTGGCACCGCTGGTGGGGGTGTAGGCGCTCGTGTAGACACTTCATCAGGAGTAGAGGATGGAGATGTCCACTCTCTTTTGTGACCTCGGGGGCCGTCTGGTTGCCTGAGGAAGAGGGTACTTGTCCGGTACAGCGTCAATGTGGACTTTCGTGTAGTAGAGCTTGTGCTTTGTCTATTTTTTATGTGCCAGAGGGTGGCGGGTCTTGTAAGATCTGAGTGTTTCCAATGCTTCGCACGAGTCCGAAAAGATGGAGACAGAGGGTAATCAGTATCACAGCCAAGGAATGTTAAGGCATGGTTGATGACATACAGTTCTCTTTTAAGCTTTCGGCTTGGCCGCTGTACAAGGTGTGATGCCCAGGGCACGTCAGGGGGACCCCGGCTCCCCCTGATTCCCCTTGAAGTTCAGGGACCCCCGGGCACGTCGAGGCCATCCGATGATATTTGAAGTTATACGCTCGTGGTTGTGTATATGTCAATTTCATTTTAGGCGCGGAGTAACTTAGGACCGCACAATACCCGTCTGCGTCCACGCGCATAGAATTTACAATAGCAAAAAATCACACCGGCAGCGGCAGGATGTGTCTGGGAGGCCAGACGGAGTTAGTGCCAGTCGTCTTACCCATTCGGCTACGACCGTGAGCTAGTAACCGAGAGTCAAACGGCTTACTCCCTCGCATGTATACACTCTTAGTCGCGTCCCGGATGGCATCCTATTTATTAGCGTGGGTAGTCTCAATACCATGATATAAGAGGCCCTGACAGACTTCTGTTCCGTGACAAAACCTCAAGGGGTTGCATCACGCTGATATGCTGCGCCAAGGGCCAGTGTCACGGCTATAAAGTAGCAGACAGCCTGACGCCAGGAATTCTCTCACCTCCCCTCGCGGGAACCCATGTGTAGATGCGACGCATACGGTGTTCCGTTGTTTTTTCCGTTAGGTTGATTCTCCCATCGCGTGAAACGTGCCGTGAACCCCCTGGTGCAGCTATGACGCAACGTGGAGCTGCTATGACGCAACACAATCCAACACAATCCACCTTAATCCAATCCAATCCAATCCAAATCCAATCCAATTCAAGCCAAGCCAAGCCAAGCCAATCCAATCGAATCCAATCCAATGCACCTCGCGAGAGAGTGTTCGCAATCGGAGAGGAGAGGGGGTGAGCGACGGAGAGCGCAGCTCGCGCGGCGAGGAGAATGGGGGAGGGGCGGACGACAACGACGCCGACGCTGCATGGACAAGGCGAGTGAATGAGATGCAGTCGCATTTAAAAGGGGAGCAATCGTGAAGCTCACCCAATCGCTTCACACAATCGTATTCCTCCTCACACAATCGCCCGCAAGCATCTTTTGCGGTGGCCGACGACGCGCGCCCGACGACGCGGCGAAAGCGGAAAAACATTCAAAAATGACTCGCGCGCACATGCGCAGTAGCAGCGGAAAAAAGTTCACGCGCGGCGAGTTGTACGGTGATCTGTCTCTATCGCGCACGTGCGAGGAATTTGACCGCGGAGCAAGTTGGGGTCCCGCGCTTTGACTCTTGCTCTGTGTAGTTATACTTAGTTCCGAGCGTTCACACTTTCTTGACCACGTTCGCTTCCGCTGACATCGAATGTGTGCTTCGAGGCCGGTGCAATAGTGGAACCAACTGCATATGCCATGGGATTACTAGGGCCACCGGTCACGCAAGCAGAGCAGCGACGCCATATCAAGCCGGCTGGTGTGTGTATTGCGGGCATAGCCCGGTTGAACACGAAAGGATAGGTAAGTCCCTGGATTTCTTGTTTTTTTTTTCGAGGGGTGTGGGACGCAGACTTTAAGAATTGGTGTATGGAGTAAGAGCCATGACATTATGCCTTTTTCGTCGTCGTAAGAAGCCCGCGCCAAAACTGTTCTCCGCTACCCGGGGGCGTACGGTGAGCTTGACGTGCTTTATAGAGAGGATTCGGTTTCCCTGTGCGGCGGCCGTTTTGGGATCCAGGCGAAAAATGAAAACGCATTCACATGTAAGGTACTTCAGTTGCCGTAATGAGTACCATGGTGTTATAAAGAAAGTGCATTTTTCCACGGGTTTCATTGTCCAGGTCATGGCACATACAACCCAGTTTGAATTTTGTATTTTTCAATATCCCGTGGCCACTGCTTGTCATTTTCGGTTGGCGTAGCAAAAAGTTGTGTAACGTTTTTTTCATAACTATGTTTTCGCGTCGTCGTTTCGGCTAGCGACTTTTCTGGCGCGTTGAGTTTTCACATGAAGCAATATTCATGAGTAACACCAGCACCCATTTTATTGTGTTCGCCACAGCTGTCGTCTGTCTGGAGTGTCAACTCGCGGTTTACAGAAACATGGTAGCATTGGCAGCGCAAACACGGCGCGTCGCCGGCGTGGAGGTCGCTCGAAGCAGTGGCTTCTAATGTTGTTACAGATGCGCTGGCTGTTGCTCGGTGCACGCAGTTTACCTATGCTTTAACAAAAGATATTGCTAGCAATTTTGTTCCATCTTTATTAAAGTGTTTTTCGCCATACTATTGACGGAAATTGTTTCACAAAAAGAAACTAGGGCACATTACCCTCCGCATGTAACAGAGAACAAAGTTTCTTTTCGACGTGCAATTGACGATCCTCCGTAAAATTATGGCAACGTTTTCTCCCACGCCTTCGCACTGAAAAAGCGCTCGGCCTTCCTATGTATATGACGAAAACGTCCTTTTGGAGAGCGTTTGAATCTACAAACAGTAAGAAAGAAATAATTGCCTAAGCTACACCGATGCACTTACCTGATTTAGGATATTTTCACATATCTGCAAACGCGTTGATGATACTTCTGCTGCGCCCCTTCAGGCTATACTGTTTTACCGCCGATAAATAACGCCACCCTTTTATACCTCGTCAATTATTCACCTGCTGTTTCTTTTCTTCACGCAGTGCCAACACAACAGATTGCTACCCGTTACTCAATGGTTGAAATGTTTACAACGCTTTTTCGATTCCAGTGCGACGAAATTCCAGAAGCAGCAGCTCCCGGGCCAAAGATTGCTTGGGGCGATTCTACACAGGCCATCTACATCATCGGAAGTGGTGTAGCTGGACCATAATTGAAGCCCGGAGAATGTACTTTTTCTTTGTTTGGTAATATATTACACGAAGGACATGAGATACCCGTCAGCTTTAGGCCAAACGTTTGGCGTTATACAGTCTGTAGCCGCAAAAAATACGAGTTTCCTCCCTGTTTTGTAAGCAGCAAGCTGCTGAAAATTCCATAATTGGAAACAATAATTTTATGTTCACAGGTCGTTATTTGCTCTTCCACAAAAAAGATTTTCATTTGTGTGTTTCATAAGGGCAATCTGCTAATATTTGTATTTATTATTTCAGTATAAGTCTTTTGTGCTCACATTTGTATTTTGAATATCAAATAAAAAGCAAACATCGTTACTTCGACATGGTGTAATTTATGTAATTTTAATCTCACACTTCTGCATGCCTATGAATTCGAGAATGACAAAATAAATCTACATACCCAACTCAGTTCTCTGTTCCTGTCCCAAGCTTGTATGAGTAGACTTTCACATCAAGATCCGGATAGGTTTAAGGTATAGATACTTGCTCTACAGCTTTGTTGCAACATGGCACTATGAATATAGCGAGTTTCTTTTCATTTCGTGGTAGCTGCATTGAGGCCTGATAAATAAGGTGGCAAAACACTGAGATTATGAAGGTAAAATTCATTGCATGAAAACTGAGGTCATGAAGATGTTCCAGAAGGGCTCAAATTAAAAATGATTTAGGGCAATTGCAGCCATTCCAACCCATATATTTGTGGCACTGTTTTATATGGCCTAAACTTTCGATGTACAAGGGTGCGTTCATGCCCAAGTGCTATGGTTTTGCTGAACTGCCTTGAAAGTGCTGAACCGCGACCTTGCGCTACCGCGTACAATGATAACTCGCTAATAACAGAAGCGCGAATAAAACGACGCCAGTTAAAAAAAAATTCCATAAATTCAGAGAAATGTCTAATAGTGCGGAGCATTCCTATGCCGCTTCTCTGGAGTGTGCGTCTTTTCGACCAAATTTTTTTTTTCTAAGTCCTGAACGTCCAATTATAACGATCACAGGTGTTACTTGCGCCAAATCTGCAAATTTTGTAAATGAAGGGCGTAACAAGGCTCAGCATTTTCAGTATTTTTTACTTTTGTTTGTTCTTTAGTTTTTCAAAATTCTGTTCGACCAGTTATCTTCATCTACGCTATGATAAGGATTAAAAGCGGAATTTTCGTAAATCTGCATTATTGTGGAAATGCAAAGCGTTATACGGTTCGCCATTTTTCGTCATTGTTTTATATTCTTCTTAATTTTTAGTTTCTCATAATTTCGTTTGACCAATGATCTTCATTTGCGATATTATAATGATTAAAGGTGGAACTTCCTCGAAACCAGCATTTCTCTGGAAATGCAGGGCGTTACAAGTTACACGGCCGGGCGCTTATCCAGTCTGCGCGAGAAAACGCTAATATATTCTTTGTGTGCTCGCGATCCATAAAAGAAAACGCAGTATCTGGCCTTCCGACGGCTGTTTTCCTGGGCGTCAACGCAGCAATTCTGCAGACGTCGCGACACAATGTTAGGTAGAGTGAGTGAAATAATATTGGTTCATTACATTGCCAGATGCGTATTTTATAACCGCACCCCTATTACAAAAACCAAGGTCAAGGCATGGAACCGCACCATCAGAAGAGCTACGACGAGCAGAAAAAATTCAGTACAGCATTTCATGCTTGGTACACTTGCCACTCGTGACGAGACAGCTCTCCCGTGGGTCGTGGCGCAGTGGTTATGATATCCGCCTCTTGATCGACTCTTATGTGTTGTAGTAGACCCAGGTTCGATTCTCCGTAGGCTTACATCTGTGTGCTTACATGTCTCGCATGGTGTAACATGTGTTAAAGCATTTGTCACGGGGTGCTTGCGTTTGCCTGTCAATGCGGACGAAAACAAACGGGTAAAATTAATTCTGGCCGGATGGATTATTTTTTCTTTTTTTTGGTGAAAAGCAACAAGGCTGTTTATTTGAGGGGACGTATGATTTGGGGGCCGCTTCGTAAGCGAGAATATATTAGCATAACGGAATGCGTAGAAACAGTACGGCCAGCGGCCCGACGAACGCATGGTACGGGGTTTAGGTGGCCCTCTAGTAAGGCGGCCTTCAAGAGGGCCGCTTAAACGCCGGGCCGCGTGTACGGTGGGCTGCGTGTTTCACGGGCTACTTGTGCTCGAGGCCGCCTGAACCGCCGCTTTATAAGCAGCTTTAAATTGACGCGGCGGCCCGCCTGCATGGAGGTCGTATAACCAGGAAGTGGTTAAGAGTGATAATGGCGCGGAGTACCTTAGGACTTCCCAATGTTCGCCCGCGTTCATCCGTGCGCACACTACCATCAAGCGAAAATGAAGTAAAGTCGATTTGAGCCGTGAGTTGCAGTTTCATTAAGGGAATAATCAAGGTGCAACTCACGGCTCAAATCGAATGACGGTCGGGGTGCAATTCGTATGTTATATAGGGCGCAACTTGAGTGTCATTTCGAGTCCCCGTACTCCACACCCTCGCCATCATCCACGGAGTTGAGATGCTGCCATTTTTTAGTTGCCTCCTACTAAAGCCGGGGGATGCACTGTTGGCGGAGTAGGTGATGCTTGCATCCAATTGGCTTGCCGTGCCTAGTTGATTAAATTTCCGGTCGACTCCTTGGATCGAGTGGTGTCATAAACATTGTAGGGATTTATAACGCGCCGAATGTATAAACGTGAGCTATGAGGAGCGCCTTAGTGCGGGGCTCCGGATTTATTTTCACTCCAGGGAATATTTAATGTGCGCCGGAACCTCGAAACGATGTAACTTTGTTAAAGCCTCCATCTGAAGAGCGGTCATCGTGGCAGAAACTTGGTAGCTTACTTAATGGCTCAAAATCAGAAGTAGGAAAGAACTGATAGTAGCAAAGAAGGGGATGTGGTTTCTTAGTCGGAAGAATTAGGAGGTCGGCCAAGCAAGCCGCGTATAAAAGCATCGTTGGGTAACGGTTAGGGATAGCAAACAATCACCTTGTATTACGAATCAAACTAGGGAAGAGGACATTCTATATCGCAGAAGGGGCGATCGGTAGGACACGTAATGTGGAGAATACAGCGGCGGTAGACCCCGAGGGTAACACGGTGGCTGCCGAGAGACGGGTGTAAGGTAGAGAGGTCAAACACTGCTAGTGCCGGTGCTGCGAGGTTCAGCGCCGGCCCGATTCAGTGATTACACGTGCCCCAGCAGCACATGTAGCCACGCGCCCAGCCCGATGTTTACATTTATGCTTATATAGCGTTTGGAATACCCCACCACAGGTATGTCTAACCCATCGCGTACGTACTACCTTCCCAGCAATTCGTTCTGTGCCGGACCACTTCTTGGGGCACTCTTCGAGGCCTTGCCAGATAAACCAATTAGTTTGATCACAATGGGGCGCTTGAAATGGAGGGAGAACTTTATCTCTTTTATCCGTGTCTACCTTCGCACAAGCCATCTTTAAAATGAGGAATACCTGATACTGCCGACTGGTTGGCGCCGATTTTACATACGTTTGCTGTAAAAAACGACGGCGACATTTAAACAGGCAGACATGTTCCATTCCTTCCTATCCATTCCTTTCGCCGGAGCGAATGTTCAGTTCCGATCCAGGATCTTCTTTTTCCGCATTTGAAGACATGGAATACAAAGGGCCACAGGAAAGCCACATCAGATAATGGGAGAGCAACGGCCTCGGCGTTTTGTTTATATGCTGACATCACCGAAAACTGGGGAAGTCAGCACCTCAGGGCCAATAGTGCATTTCTGTAGCAGTGCAAATTTAGTGGGCTGAGCCTAGTGGGTACGAAGCAAAGTACAGAAAACTGCGGCAGACGTATGCTGACGTGTGAGGATGCGAAAGCACAGGTGTGGAGCACCGCGTTCTCGAACTTTCTCGAGAAGTTCACCACACACATCGGATAATATTGCTATTTACAGTAATGTTTCATTGTTTTCTTAACACATTAATCAAGCCGAGCACGAGGACGTCTTCAGCTAAATTTTAGGCAGGCGCATACACCAGTTGCCTCTGGTGTAGCGCCGCCAGCAGTTTGGCTGGCACTCAGCAACGATTACGCCGTTTCGTGCTCAGGTGGCCGCAAAATAAAAAAAAATCGGGAAGCTCGCACTGACGCGTAATACTTGAAAGTAGCGAAGCTGTACGCAACCTTCAAAGCCATCACGAATGTTCAAGTACACGATTGCAGCCGATTTGCTTCTTCTTCGCTTCGGCAACGACCTTCACTCGATCTTTGTTGCTATAATGGCGAGGAAGAAGCAAATCGAAGAAGCAAAACGAACGAACGAAACGCGTGCCCTTGTGCCCTACGAGCCCGTATGTGCAACGGGCACCCTATCGACACGTGTTCTGTGTCGAGCAGGTGGCATGATTCCTCTCACCGAAGTCAGTGCCGGATTAGGAAACTTCGGGTCCAGGGGCTACTGCGTCCTAGGGGCCCTAATGATGATGATGATGATGATGATGATAATAATGATGATAATGATTCCGCTTTATTATGCGAAATTTTTCGAAGCCCATGTTATGCTCTCTGATCAGTGATAAATTATACATAATTTTACGCTTTTCGGAAACTAATTTCCTGGCTTGATGTCTAGTATTATATTACGGATTTTATCTGGCGTAAAAAGTTAGTATGGTTTGATTGCTGCTCCATCACAGATTCTCAATTCATCGAAGCGCTGTGCCGGCCTGCAGACGACATGGTACAGAAGAATATTTTCTTACAAGAAGCATATTTTATAAGGCCTGTAAGGTTTTAGTTTTATTGTAAAGGTCTTCACCTGCATATATGCGGGAGCTCAAAGTCCGCGCAGGCAGCTGTCACTCAAAGAAATCTGCCGAACAGTTACCCGCCACGGCTTACGGGCCAAAATCCTGTAGGTTACGCGCGCATACGAGAAAGCACGCGGCGGTTTGAAACACGCACCACCTTTGAAGGCGGTTAGGGGGGGGGGGGGGGGAAGGGGGGCGGCGCTCAGACATTTGGCGCAACGCAACCTTCCTATCACAGCACGATTAGCACAAAGACGATAAGCAGAAAAAACTCCCGCCTCCCCTAGCGGGAACCCCTGTGTAGATGCGACGCATAGGGGGGGCTTACGTTGCAGCGTTGGACAGCGGAGAAACGGCGCTGGAACGATAGAGCGGAGCGGCGCAGGCACCGCGTTTTATAGCGCTCATAACCGTGAAGGGACGCGCCGGCGCCAGTGCACTTGCCGCGGCTATGACGCAACACAATCCAACAAAATCCACTTTAATCCAATCCAATCCAATCCAAACCCAATCCAAGCCAAGCCAATCCAAGCCAATCCAACCGAATCCAATCCAATGCCCCTCGCGAGAGTGTTCGCTCTCGGAGAGGAGAGGGGGTGAGCGGCTGAGAGCGCAGCTCGCGCGGCGAGGTGAATGGGGGAGGGGCGGACGCCGACGACAACGCCGACGACGCCGGATGCAGGGACAAGGAGAGTGAATGAGATGCAGTCGCATCTAAAAATGTCGCTTTTTGGGCTGGGGAGAGGTCCGCTTCGTGGGTGGGTTTGCGCATGGCCGCCGGACTTTCAGCGGAGATGAACTCCTGTCGCGCAGCTGTGATGGTCTTGTTACTTGGCAAGCCGTTACCCATTAACGGGTCCCCTTTTGATTGGAGACCGACAGGTGAGCACGAGAGATGTCATCAGACAACAGTTTAATAGTGATAGAATTTCTCTGCTCACCCCCGCGCTACTGCTCCCGTCGGTGCCGCGCAACAGTTCTAGCAGTCAGCAGTTCGTTGTCGATCGGTCGGGTCGTTGTTCGGTCGTAACTGGCAGTGGAAACATGGTAAAGCTTCTGGTCTAGATTTGGGGTCTACGACGGAAGTAAGTATGGGTGGACCTGTCGTTTCCGAGTCCTCAACACGTCTGCCGCGTCCACTGTTTTCCCGCGCTCCTTCAGGGGTTCCTGTCCTCCTGTCGCCAAAAGATTTGCGGGCCGCTCTTTGGTCCGCTCCGTGCGGCGGCTCATTCTAAAGCGAAAAGCGCCCACGGGGACCAACAGCTTACCGTCCCCGAGTCGCGGCGGAGGCCCGTTTTAGGGACTGGGGTGAGATGGCACCCCCGCAAAATTTCCAATGGCTGCTTTCGAATCAAACAATATGAATTTAGGGGTTGGCCGGTGCGACAGGGCTAGTGCGATTGCCGCCTCTTCCGCCGGCGCAGGTTCCGAGGTAAGAATTGTGAGGGAGTTTATTGGGGGGGGCGTTGGGGCCAATAATCATCGCCAGTGCGAAAGAGGTCTTGTGCCGGTACTCGGCGGCATCTACGTACACCATGGCGGGCCGTATGGGGTAGCGTTCTGCTAAGGCTCTAGCCCGTTGCTATCTGTGGTGCTGGTGAATATGAGGAAGCATATGGCGGGGTAGGGGACGTACTTTGAGGCAGGAGTTGGTTTCAATGGGTATGGGGAGTTTTGGATCTCTAATAATAGGCGCATTTAGCTGTAGGCGTTGAAGGAGGTATTTGCTGGGGTTAGTTTTGGCTAGGCGGCTTAGTTGGCTCATCCGGTGCGCCTCTATCAGCTCTTGGGCCGTGTTGTACACCCCTGTTCCTTCTAGTCTGACAGTGGAGGTGCCGCGTGGGAGTTGCAGAGCAGCTTTGTATATTGTGCGGATAAGGCAATTGATTTTGGCCAGTTCTGAATTGGAGGGGAGGAGGTACGGGAGAGCGTAGGTGATCCTGCTAACTACGAATGCTTCAACGAGGCGGAGCCTATCTGCTAGCTTAAGCCCATGTTATTTGGAAGCGATGCGGTGAAGGAGTCCGACGGTTTGGGAAACATGTGAAGAAAGGCGCTTGATTTACTCTGTGTTTGAACGATTAGGGTTTACGACAAGGCCGAGGATTTTGATTTGTAGGGCAACTGGCACAGGCTTTCAATCTATGTAGATTTGGATGTTGGGAGTTGTGCGGTTTGCACGCTTCGGATTGAGGGGAAGTAATTCTGATTTAGATGGGGAGCATTGAAGGCCGGCTTTAGTGGCTCCCTCAACCACGGCTGAAGCTGCTGCTTGGAGAGTCTCCTCTACTTGCGCGAGACTACCTCCGCTTGTCCAAAGTGTGATGTCGTCTGCATAGGGGCTAAAGTGTAGGTTGGGAATGCAATCTAGAGCCTTTGGAATATGAAGGAGGGCTATATTGAAAAGGAGAGGGGATAGCAGAGCTCCTGGCGCAGTGCCTACTGGGGGTAGGTGAAGGTCGCCTGATTCTAAGGTGCCTAATCAGGGGGTTGCAGTGAAAGGAAAGGCAATCTTTAACGTAATTGTACGTTCATAAACCAGGGTAGATAGAGGAAAGTGATTGATGTAAGACCCAGTAAAAGGCTTTCGTGAGGTCTAGTGCTAAAATCGCTGCTGTGTCAGACTGTTGAGGAGAAGAAATGATGTCGTGGTAGAGTTGGATATGTACATCATTTGTCGGGAGTCCGGCCCAGAAACCGAACATAGTGGGCGGCAGGGCATTGGTTTGGTTTATGTGTTTGGTGAGTCTGGCACGTATGATACGTTCAAGCACTTTTCCGATGCAGGAGGTGGGAGAAATCAGCCGGAGGTGACCTAAGCTTAACGGTTTTCTGTGCATGGGGATGAGTGAAATGTTCGCCGCTGGTAGTGTGCCTTCTTTCCAGTGTTTGTTGTAGAAGTGTGTGAGTGTTGTAATGAAGTTGTCATCTAGGTTCCGTAATATTTTGTTAGTTACTCCGTCTCTCCTAGGAGACGAACTGGTTTTGAGAGTGAGAAGAGTGGCTCGGACCTCTGCTTCAGTTATATCTGCGTCGAGGAGTGTGTTGGGTGTTCCTTGGTAGTCTGGTAGGGGGTTACGGTCGCCAGTAATGATGTATTTGTCTTGAAGCGAAGAGAGGAGTTGTTGTGGGGTACCTGGGTAGGAGTGGACAAGCTGGGCCATGCGGTTTGTCTGAGCAGTTTTGGATTTATGGGGATTGATGAGGTGACGGAGGAGGGACCAGGTGCGCTTCATGGTAAGGGTGCCTCTGAGCTTGTCACAGATTTCTCCCCATCGGGCTGCGGTTAGTTCTGCTGCGTACTTTTCCGTTTTGTGGCTTAGCTCTGCAATTTTCTTCCTGAGGCACTTATGTTTATTTGTCCGCCATTTTCGCCGTAGGCTGCTGATTGCAGTCCACATATTTTTGAGACGGGAGTCTACCATTTCAGTTGGGATTTCAGGGTCAAGCGGTTGGTCGTGGGCTTTTTTGTCTCGGAGGAGGTCGGCTACCCTTGTATCTAGGGACTGTACTGTAGAGGATTCAGTCGGTTGTTCCTTGTGAGTGGTCCTGAAGGCGTGCTAGTCTGTTATGTATTGTGGTTTGTGGGGGACATAAGTGCTTTGAAGGGGGATGGTGAGCTGTATGATGCAATGGTCAATTCCAAGAGTGTGGTTCATGTTGTGCCAGTGTGCATAGGATATGCGATGGGTAAGAGTGGGATCTGGTGTTGTCTCGTTGCACACTATTGCCAAGTCTGGTTGGTATGTCAGGAGGGGTTTCTAGTGTGAGCCTATGCGGGTGAAGGTGTTCCCAAAGCAGGCGGCCTTTTTTCGAGAATGTAGGATAACCCCACGCTGTATGTTGGGCGTTAAAGTCGCGTACTACTATGAGGGGGTGGCTTTGTGCCTCTCTCTTGGCTAGCGAAAACGTTTGTTGAAAGTGTGCGTGTATTCTTTGGGGCCGCTGTATATGTTGAGCTCGTGTAGTCGGGGGGAGGATAGAGTGAAATTTTGGAGTAAATAACGACCATGTGCACTCGCTTGGCTTGAACGTTACGGTGCACTAATATTGCGGTGTATGGGTTACGGGGGACTTGGAAGGATAGGTAGCCACCTAGTTTGGCGTGGGGACCAGGTTCTTGTAGGGGTATTATTGAGGGGGGTTGGTCGGACGAGGCAGTTAGCATCTGTAAGTTGGCGCGTTTCCGTTGGAGGCGTGACAATTCCACTGCCAGACTAAGAATTTTTTATGGGATGGGGGCATCTGTAATGGGGACATCTAATACTGGAGCTACCGGAACATTGATGGCGGTAATTATTCGCTAGAGATAGCAATGCAGTTCCGCTCTTATTGCCTCTATGGTTCCCTGCATGGCCGCCTGGTTGCTAAGCAAGGATTGGTGGAGATTAGTGTACTCCGTTTTCTGTTCTTCCGGGGTATGTTCTAGCCTCCCGAGACGTTCCTCTAGCTGCTGAGGAGGCTGGTCCTCAAGTTCATCTTGGGAGGCAGAACAGGCTTTCCGTTTTTATGGTGGGAAGGTTGACCTCTCCTGCTGGGAAAGGTGAGCTGAGTGAGACTGATTTTTTAGCAAAACATTCTCGCGCTTGAGAGCAGCGTTTCCCTCTCTGAGAGATGAGATTTTAGCGCGGATAGTCTGCAGTTCCCTAAGTACGTCTGCCATGGATGTACCTACAAGGGGGTTTTGGAAAGCGTGGGGGGGCTGGGAGCTGGGAGGGGCGCTTGGCCTGCTCACCTGCTGGGACTGTTAGCCAGGCGATGACTTGAGGAGTTTGCGCTGGAGATCAGAGGGAGTCCTGCTGCCTGTGTGCGTTGCAGACTTGCGGTCATGGGCTTGTAGTGGGGGGAAGGAATCAAGTAGTGGAGTGCGGCTTTGGGACGCGGCTTGTGCGTAGGAGAGCGTCCGTGGTTAGGGCTGGTAGAGGCGCGGGCAGTCCGCCGAACCTGTAAGGTGGCTTCCTTCACACACTATGCATCGTGGGTTGAGGGGTGATTTTCATGAGCGTTGGTAGCACCACAGCGAGAACAGCGGGGTACAGATTGTTGGGTAGGGCACACGTCCTCGCGATGACCCGTTTTCCAACAGCTGATGCACGCTTCGGTTTTGCGCCGGGAGGGTCGGCAGCGATAGGTGGCGGCCCGGTATCGAACCCAATACGGGACATGAGGTCCGTCGAAAAGTATTTGGGCCATGTTGGAGCTGTTCAGTCGGCGGATGTCGAGGATTTTCCAGTGGGGGTTATAATTGATGATGCTGGCAGCGATTTGTTCAGGAGTGTCCGTTTCTGGAGTATTGAAGAATATGCCCAAGGAGGTATTTGCCGGGGCCGGAACGTGATTTGCGACATCATACCTATGTTCTCCAATGAGCAGGGAGGAGATTCTAGCATAATTCATTGCACGTGCATCCGAGGGATTACTTATTACGATGAAGTTGGATTTGGCTTGAATGCGTATTTGATCCCCACCATTGGGTTCAACATGTGCGTGCTGTTGAATTGTATCCGCCAAAACCGCAAGGAAGAGCTTGGTGAGGGCTAGTCCGCCTCTCGGACGCAAAACAATCTTGACGTCTGTCGAAGGAAGGGGTTCGACAGGAGTTATTCGACGCAGGGGCTTTTTGCGGCATTCGCGTAGAGAGCTTGTAGAGGTTGCTGGGAGACTTGCCTATTGGGATTGTCTCTCGGTACAACGAAGAGCTTGCTGCTTGCTTCGTATAGTTTTCCAGCCAGGTTGAAGCAGTTCGTCCGGGGTGATGGGTTCACCGACAACTTCGCTTTCCATAGCGGAGGGGCGGGTGACGAGCATCAGGGAGCAGCTGGCCGCCTGACGCGCTGGGGGCGACTGCAACCGCGGTGCTAGGCCTGGTTAGGCCTAGCAGTGCGAGCGGAGTAGTCCGGTCTTCCAAGGATTGCAACATCGAGCTGGCGGGGTGGATGACCATAAAAATTGTTACCCGGCGTTCCTGGGTGCTTCCGGTGACTCTGTAGCGAGCTTCAAGGTCGATGGTAAGGGCGTACCGCACTTAAAGCAAGTAAAATACGGAGCCGTTGTGAAGCGCGAACGCTTGGCGCGGCCCCCTAGCGGACTTTTCACAACAAGGGAGGGACATAGCCCCGACCATGAGATGGCTCCTGGAGCGACAGTGTCGCCGGTGACTTCCTGGGGCGGCACGAGACGAGCACGCTTCCCCGTTAAGGGCTCGTAGAGCTACAGTGTTGCCGGTGTCTTCCTGAGCCGGCACAAACGAGCGGAGCGGCGAGGAGAAGAGCGGCGTTAACACAGCTGGCGTGGAGAGGGGGACGATAAGGAGAGGTGCGGACGCCGGACGCCGACGGAGGGTCGATTAAGAGATGCTTTGCATCGAAAACTTCGTCTTTTGGCGCGAATAACTACAACAAACAGCTGCGACACTTCCAGCCCCACCTTCCGCAGAATCGTAGCTCTCCGTGGCTGGTGTGCACATTCTCTACTCACGCGTCACGCGAGTTGTCGTCAGCGAGCACGTACTGGGCTAACTCTTGTTCCCCACCTTGCAACGGGTTCGAGGAAGGCAAGTAACGTACACGCATTTTCAAGGTACGAACCACGCCAGATAGGACTGAATATACGTCCCATTTGGTCTTATTGACAAATGGGAAGACTATATTTTAAAACCTGTATCCTTTTCCGACCACTGCCTCGTGTGTGCACACTAGGGTATAAAAAGTAAAAGAACTCCTTCAATTGGCATTTGTGGAAATTAAATATAAAATTGCTTCATGATGAGGACTTTATAACAACGGTGAACAAAAGGATCCGAGAAAAAGATCCGCAGCAAAATTGCATAGGCGAGCAATGGGAGATATGTAAGCAAAGCATAAAACTAAAGGCTATTGAAAGGTCTAGTTGTATTAGATATGAGCAAAAGCTTCAAGAAAATACGCTGCGATCAAACTTGGAAAGGCTTATTGGTGGAGAGTGCAAAGCGCCAGGTCTCTTTAAAGATTACATCCAAAAAATAAGCACAAACTAGAGATGCGGGATGCAGACCACTACCGAGGTGCACTTGTGCGCGCAAGAGCGGATCAGTTAGCCGCAGGCGAAACGCCCACCAAGCGGACGCTTTGCTTAGAAAGGCGCATGCTCGACGTAACTTGATAAGCGAGGTAGATTGGGAAGGCCGAGCAGTGAAACAGAAAGAGGACATCGAGCATGCGTTTTTTGAATTCTACCAACAACTGTCTGCTCGCCGAAAGGTTCGTTTAGAGGATTTTAAAAAAAGAACTTGTTAGGGCGTTACACAAACTGGATGACGGACCTAAACACAGATTAGAACAGGAAATAACCGCTGAAGTAAAAAAATTACACCATCTCCCCGAAGGGAACTATGTGGTGATGCAAACCGGGGGGGGTTCCGTGTAGGTTCAATACTGGAGCAGAACCGGTGCAAGCGGTGTCTCGGAGCAAACTGAACGCCGCGCAGCGCGCGCACCTGCTTTTATACAGCTGTAGGAGAGGAGAATGGAGGAGAGACGTGCATGCGCAGTGGGAGTGTGGACGGCACAACAGCAAGGGAGGGACATAGCCTCGACCATGAGATGGCTCCTGGAGCGACAGTGTCGCCGGTGTCTTCCTGGGCCGCCACGAGACGAGCATGCTTCCCCTTTAAGGGCTCCTGGAGAGACAGTGGTGCCGGTGTCTTCCTGAGCAGGCGCGAGACGGGCCGAGCGGCGAGGAGACGAGCGGAGTTATCACAGCTGTTTAGGGCTCCTGGAGCGACGGTGTTGCCGGTGTCTTCCTGAGCTGGCACGAGACGAGCCGAGTGGCGAGGAGGAGAGCGGCGTTAGAATTTCCTCTAGGTGGCGTTGCGTTAACACAGCTGGCGTGGAGAGGGGACGCCGACGGACGACGGAGGGTCAACTAAGAGATGCTTTGCATTTAAAAAAGCAATCGAGAACTTGAACCCGGGCAAGTCCCCTGGCCCAGATGGGTTAAACGCGGCTTTCTATAAAGCAATTATAGGCGTGTTAGCGCCTCTGTTAGCCGCACTGTTCAACGAGGCCTTCAAACTAAAGTATTTACCACCTTCCTTCAGAGAGCCACACACGATATTGATACAGAAAACCGACAACGCAGAAAAACTCAAGCAACTTACATCATACCGCCCTATTTCCTTGACCAATGTAGACTATAAAATGTTTATGAAAGCTTGCCCAGAGAACACAAACAGCCATTCAGCAGCTAATCGATTCACACCAGACATGTGGTATCAATGGCCGTACAATATTTACTAATATACATAAAGCTAGGTGTGCACTGGAGTGTCGCGACGCGACAAGTGATGGGGTCGCTGTTCTTAAACTCGACATCGAGAAAACATTCGATTGTGTGTACACGCACGAGATTTTATTTTTTATTTTGGAGTTTGTAATGTAGGTTCAGTTATAAAGGAGCGTGTAGTTCTGACGTACAGGAGGTGCTCCCCTAGGTTAATAGCTAATAAAAGTCTGGTGGGCCCCATTAGTGTGGAGCGTTCGGTGCGCCAGGGCTGCCCTCAAGCCCTACCGCCCCCCTACATTTTTTTGTCTTTACATCGAGACGTTGTGTTTGAAAATATTGGGAAACGAGTGAATCCAGGGTTTTAGGCTGAACCAGTCTGAAGTCAAATTGTTAGCCTACGCCGACGACATCGCACTATTCTGCAAAGACAAAGGAAGTGTGACTATTGCTATAGAGGATGTTAAAGCGTTTAGTATGGTGTCAGGCAGCATGGTGAACTGGTCCAAGTGCCTGGGGTTCTGGCATGGCAGTTGGCCGAAGACACCAGGCTCATTTGCAGGTGTCAGTTGGTAAAACAAACCGGTCAAGTATCTTGGAACACCCCTGGAGAACTACAGGGATAGTGATCCATACTGGTGTGCGCAAGCACAGCATTTGTACCACGTAATTCTTCTAATTTACACCTTTAATTGGATACCTCGCAAGCCCTAGTGCCACCACTTTCACTTTTAACCCAATCTATGACTCACGTGACTAACTCATGACTATAACCACGATGCAATTTCTAATTTGTCCCATGTGGTTCCCCTCGTCAAGACCTTGAATTTGAAACCTCACAAGCCGAGTGGAATCAATTTGACTTTTAACCCAATGTATGACTCACGTGACTATCTCATGCCTATAGCCAGGAAGCAATATTTAATTTGGTCTACGTGATTATCCTAATCGACACCTTTAATTTGATACCTCACAAGCCCTAGTGGCATCACTGTGACTTTTAATCCAATCTATTACTCACATAACTATCTCATGACTATAACAAGGACGCCACTTTTCATTTCCCCCCGCGATTTCCCTTGCTGAGATCTTTAATTTGATGCCTCACAAACCCTAGTGGCATCAATTTCACTTTTAACCCAATCTATGACTCCGTGCCTATCTCATGACTATAACGAGGAAGCGATTTTTTAATTGCCCCCCATTATTCCACCCATCGAGGTCTTTAATTTTATACCTCACAAGCCCTAGTGGCATCAATTTGACTTTTATCCCAATTCGTGATCATGTGACTATCGCCAGGAAGCGATTGCTAATTTGTGCCCCATGATTCCCCTCATCGATACCTTTAATTTGATGCCTCACAAGCCCTAGTGGCATCACTTTCACTGCTAACCCAATCTATGACTCACGTGATCATCTCATGACTATTACCAGGTAGCGAATTGTAATTTATCCCCATGACTCCCCTCATCGAGGCCTTTAATTTGATACCTCACAAGCCCTAGTCGCATCACTTTGACGTTTAACCCATTCTACTACTCTTTGACTATCTCATGACTATTACCAGGAAGCGATTTCTAATTTGTCCCGTGTAATGCCCTAATAGAGACCTTTAATTTATTGCCTCACAAGCCGTAGTCGCATCACTTTGACTTTTAACCCATTCTATGACTCCGTGACTATCTTATGACTATAACCAGGAAGCGATTTCTAATTTGTCCCCCATGATTCCCCTCATCCAGGCCTTTATTTTGATACCTGACAAGCCCTAGCCGCATCACTTTGACTTTTAACCCATTTTATGACTCCATGACTATCTCATGACTCTAACAGGCAGCTAATTCTCATTTGTCCCATGTGATTCCCTAATCGAGACCTTTAATTTGATGCCTCACAAGCCGTAGTCCCATCACTTTGACTTTTAACCCAATCTATGACTCACGTGACTGTCTCATGACTATAACCAGGACGCCATTTTTAATGCGTCCCACATGATTCCCCTCATCGAGACCTTTAATTTGATACCTCACAAGCCCTACTGGCATCACTTTCATTTCTAACACAATCTATGACTCACGTGATTATCTCATGACTGTTACCAGTGAGCAATTTTTAATTTTTCCCAGGTGATTCCCCTCATTGAGACCTTTAATTTGACACCTAACAACCCCTGTTGACATCACTTTGACTTTTAACCCAATCTGACTCATTGGTTTTCTTTTTACTTTTTTTTACTGTTTCTTAACTTTTTTCAACCAAATCTGACTCATTGGGTTTTATTTTTACTTTTAACCCAATCTAAATCATTAACCTAAATTAGGTAATTAACGTTCGGGCCCTACTGCCTCGGGAAAAACTCGCGGCAAGCAAAGACAGCGTTCGCGCTCAAAAAAAAAAAAAAAAAAAAAAAAAAAACCAACGTGCCGCAGCTGTGGTCATCGCGCCCACAGCTGCGGCACGTTCTTTTTTTTTTCGTCCATAACTTCCGTTTTCCGGCACTACGGCAAAAAAATGGCGCTAGTGTCGCGCGGCAAACTCCAGGTTCCGGTCTCTATATCGAGGGGATCTGGTCTGCATAGAACGCGCCGACGTTATTTGCGCGGCGCCTGTTATGGCTGCACTGGGAAAGTATACCGGGACCCACAAAAATTAAAACAAGGCCAACAGAAATGGGAATACATGGCGTACTGCGCTTTATAATTAAAGTTTACCGCCGGGATATACCGCAAAAGCGTTAGTAATCGGTTGTTGACCCATCTAAAGTGCAAACCCGTCGTTTCGTGATATTTCTACCATTGTTTAAATCTTGCTTCGTTTCTTCATAGTGGTGCGCTGCGATATTTTCCCACCAATTTCTCCTTTCAGAGACGTCAATGCATCCCCACTATGGTGTCTGTAGCCCCGCCACGCATATTTTGGCAGAGTGATCTGAGAGTACAGGTTCAAAGGACGAGGTTTATATGAAGAGAAGGGGAATGTTGTGAAAAGCGAGAGAAATCTACTGAGGTACACGAGCCCAAATATTGCGGTACAAGTGATACCACCCGTCGCTTGAATTGCGAGTGCAGAACCCGTTATCCAAATTAGCAACATGCTATTTAGTTCTTTAAATGCAAACTGCAATAAGATATGTGAAAGACACTTGTTAAAAGTAATTTTGAGCCCAACAAAACAATATCAATATCTTCAGTCCTCACCTGATGCGCACAAATAAAGGATTGAAACCCTTAAAGTGCTGTTCCAACTCTGTTTATTAGAATTACCCGAATGCCACTGTGGAAAAGAAGAATGCGCTCAGTTTAATGGGTTTCTGCCCTACCTCGAAGTACCCTTTCCATGCTCAGCAGCGATAAGAACCCTTATGCGCTCTATTGAGGAAATTGCATTACGTTCTCTGTCCCCTCTTTATGTGCACTGTTTTATATATTTGACTGCCAGTAAGTATGTGAGACGACCGTGAGAAATGATTAGGGTTTTTTGCGTATTTTTGTAACATTTTTCCTAGGTACTTTGACACAGCCAGCCTAATCTCCTTTTATTACCACACTTTTTCCTTTTTCAGAAACTCCCCCGGGTCTACTCGACTATGCGACACAAGCTAGATGTGCAGCTTATTTTGTAATTCATTACGAAATGCAGAGAGATAGGACTAGAGGAAAAAGTTTAGTAGGAGCGTGAGTGCTTTTTAAATGTTTTTTCTCGTACTTCTAGCTGCCCCATTTTATTGCGTTTCTGGTAAAGGCATGATAGCGCCAGAAAAATATCATCTTGCTCATTATCCCTCGTGCTTGACTTAGTCTTAGCTGTTTTATTCTAAATGAGATATCAGTCTACAGGAAGCGGAGACACTTGTGGGTGCTCTTTGTTTAAGGACCCCTATTATAGGTGGCAACACAATACGCTTGGTGCAAATAATTGGGGAACAAAAGTTACTTCTTGTTTATATTGCAAGAAACTTTGCCTTGGTATTACTTTTGCGAGCATTCCTGGACAAGGTGTTTCCATCGTAGCCCCATGTGTACCATATCTTGTATGCCACACTCTACTCCTATTTCCGATTGAACAACCAATAAAATATCTATATTTCGTTTCTTCATTTTTTGATTGATACAATTCTGTGGACTTTGTTAGGTTCACGCATGATGGGGGTTAAACAATCAACACGCATCAATGCATGGGGGCATGGTCAAGAGGTAGGTATAGAATAATTATATATTGTGAGATAGCAAGGATGAACACACTGCCAAAATATTTTAATGAGATAGCTCTACAAAAAGTGTTTTTGTATTGATCAGCGCCTGACATACAATGTATGAAGTCTTCGACAGTGTTTGCGACCACACGCGTCTCCAGGATTATTTGATGTACCCTCCTGACTGGATTTTAGGCTTACCAGAGTGCAACTGATGTATACATTATCGATACTCAATTTTGCCTCGGGGCCAATACATCCAGTTGTGCCCTCGACGTGTAAAATATTTAGATGTAAGGTGGTGCCAAACTCCGAATTTTTAACACGAAAGTGTTGTATTCCCGGACACACCACGATTTGGATTACGTCATATGCGTCACCGAAATGACGGCGGCACAAGGAACACAGGAGAAACGCCAGAAAAGCTTCATTGACGCGGATGGTGCTGCAGGGTGCGGAGAGGTGAAGCGAAGTAGTGCAAGATGATGCTAACAAACGCCGACAGGTGACGTAAGTTGCTTCGTAGCGACGCCGATGGGCGAATGGCGCGAACACCGACTGATTTGTTGCGAAGACAAACGCCAGCGGGAACGCGGAACAAAGTTCAAGCTACAAATTCTACCTCTCGCGATCCACAAGCTCAGCTCATCGCACCGCAGCCGTCTGCCGTATACCCCAAAGACCAGGACCTAAGTGGTCGCACCTGTCCTGAAGAGACCCGTTAGCAGTACGTCGCTCGCCAAGCACACCGGCAGTACAGCGGCCACCGCGCAAATCATGCTCCTTTCGCTGCAGATCTCGCTGCATATTTCACTTTCGTGCTGTACGATTACTTTCGCGGTCTTTCCCGTTCCGGCGGCGGTTCCCACAAACTGTTGCCGTCTTATAACCTGTTGTGCGGACTGCGGTACAAAATAACGATTTGGTACGTTAAGGATTTGGTTTAACCAAATCGCGGACTGTGGTACAAACTAACGATTTGGTACGTTAAGGATTTGGTTTAACCAAATCGCGGACTGTGTTACAAAATAACGATTTGGTTTAACCGCCACGGGTTAAAGCCAATCCACACGACGGGTGGGCCCAACGTTCTGGATTATCACGGTAAATATCACTAGGGGACTCCCACTTTTAACACAGTAGCGTTATTAGGCTCGTTTTCGGATTTTTCCGTGCCCGCTAGCCATCCGCAATCATCCACAGGCAGTGTTAATTAAAGATAGACCTGTACCTTCTATTGGCTAGCCCAAAATAAAAATATACGCGTAAAAACACCGTCTTGTCCCCGAAATACAAATAATTTCGCGCTCGGGGCTATAATTGGGGGTGGCATTCCTAGTCCAAAAGTAACGAACGGCTCCATTAGAAGGCGCGCGAGCGGTGTAATGCAGAGAAATTGATTGCACTTGAGAAAACTGCACCGTGTTTGCCGTGGGAGGAGCGAGACGGAAACAGAAGACCGGGAGAATTGTGCGGAGGAGAGAAGACAGGCCTCCATGTGGCGCGGCGCAGAACGCGTATCGTCTATTGGCAACATTTGCAGAGGAGTGAGCCAATGCACGGCCATTTTTTTAACTTCCGGTATGGACGTGGCACAGCATTTATATGTAACCTACCAGGAAAGTCTATTTCTCTTGAGTGTTGACGATGGTTCAGCAAAAAAGATGCATACATACCGCCACAGACAATTATTTTTATTAAGCCCCAAAAACAAACAAACGAACACAAACAAAAGCCAAATGCTTCAAAGAGAAACCAACGCACACCCTCAGACGCTTCGCCGTTTGGAACGCCTCGCAAATGACGTCTCGAGGGGCGTTTGACATAATGTGACCTTGCAGTCACGGCGGTGCATTAGTTTTCCAACATTCCAACGCTTGGTTCTATAGAACTCCTGGCGCTTCAAAATATGGGGTGTATAGCGATTTTTTGCTCCCGGACATAAAAAAACACGGACCTCTGGACATACAAGCTTTGCTTTATTGCTAACCGTAATCAAACAATAAACGTTGCGGTAACCCAATCAGCGCCTTCTCCAAAAATCTACTTGAAGCATAAATTCTGGGCAACAATGCAGCGGATAGAAACGAAATAACAATCTGTGCAATTTAAATTTGAAAGAAAAGATCACCCTAGCGCACACCACTGGTTGCAAGTCTCGCAATGAGACACCTTTAGGATACATCCACAAATGACACGCGCAAAGCGGCCCACGAAGTCTTCAAAATATCTATGGGAGCGTAAAGCGCAATTTTAACTGTGACACCGCAAGTATTGTAAATATTTAAACGCCTCATTGTAAAGCGCTTAATCAAGCGTACTATCCGGGCTGCTCAAACGCGTAGATGAACAAAGTCAACGCCCCGACCACCTTTATTTTTTGCCCCAATAAATTGTTTGCCTCGTCATCATTCTACTTGTAGCTAATGTGAATCTTTTTCCACAGCCGGTACTCACCCTTAAAGAAACTGATCGTAGCGAAGTTATTGAGCCACAACCACTTAGCCTGACGAAAGAAAATCCGCTTGATTGCGGAATAAGATTTTCAGATGCAATTTTCTTTTAACACATGCCATGTTTGATAGTCGTATGATCCGTGGTCGAAGAAGGCACTTTTACCTTACTCCTCTGCACATTCTAAACTCGTCAAACAGTGTATTGGAAGAGCCTGCTGAAAAGCAGCTCTCACGCTCTTGTGCGAGCATGCGGTGGAATCTGTTTTTTCAATGAAAGTCGACCGAATAAATGAAGCACGATTTTCTACCGCCGTCATCACTAGTACTCCACAGCGCTTGATTTTTGAACTGAAGACGAAGCCAAATATAGACCAGTACAAGCCTCAAGAGAAAGAAAGACGAAAAACAAAATTCGCAGTTATCCCGTAGATTCCTCAAGTCTCGCACAATGAAAACAGACTGGCGCAAAAAGCGGGCGTGAGGGTGGTTGTTTCGGCGCCAAACAATCTGGCTGGTCTTTATAGGCGGGTTAATGAAGAAGGAAATAAGAAGAACTGAGGTACCAAAAAGACGCTAAAAATATGTTAAGTGCTGCAAAAATGTTGTCCACGAAATTCCTTTTTCCTGTAAACGATAGTATGTAAGACAAACAGTATTGATGTATTAATGATCGCTTGCGCGACATGCGAACACACTTAAGGGTGTCTCTAACAGTCATCTTTCCCCTCACTGTAAAAAATGCGGATGCAAACCTGTGTTCAAGAAGTATCAAACCATAAAAAGAAACAGACACCAGCGTACTCGCAAACTTTCCGAGGCGCACCGCATTTATGAACGCAGGGCCACGTGTGAACGCTCCGTCGTTGGCCCTACTATAAAAAAAATAGGATATCTGTCCGATCCCCTAGCCTTGTAAAGTTTGCAAGCTTTTGTTTGTTTGGGTTCCCACCTCCCCACCTTTCTTCACGAGGTTATAAAACCGTTCGCGGAAATAAAGCATTTGGTTGTTATTCAGCGCTTCGACCTCTTGTTCCTCCTTGTCCCGTCCTTTGCGCTGTTTTTGCTATCCTTGAATCTAATTGCGTGTGTGTAGAGCCTGAGAAAGAAGCGGGAGTCTCCAAGACACTGTTCTTGAGGCCTAATTGGAAACCCTAAAAAACTCTCGTCCGTGTTCGAGGGAATACAAGACAGGCGACGAATTATAGTCAGGCTATGCGCGCTGCACCGCCGTAATGGGCGTGTGCTCAGGAGACGCCCCCGTGCATTTTCGCCTTCTGATTGCCTCATCGGAACAGAAAGAAACGTATGAATGTACAACCTTTATCAAAATTTTCTAGGACAAGCCGAAAGTACATAGGCCGCAAAAATTCAATGTACAAGCTTACCTCTCAAGCAAGGGCAAAACGTTTTCTACCGGAAAGCTAGAGAAAGCCCCTGTTTTTCTAAGTGCCATACAATACTTTTGTTGCGATTAAAGGTTCCGCTTTTGTTTGATTTGTTTGAATATGAAGTTTAAGGCGCCGACGCTACATGGGCGATGAGGCGCACTGTAGTGGACGGCTTCCGGATTGACCGCCCGAGCCCGGTATCTTTAACGTGTGGCGAAACTCGAACACATTGGCGTTTTCGCTTTTTGCTTCAATCAGAAAAGCGGCCTTACAACTCGCGTCCTTGGACTCACCAGTTCCACTCCTCAGCCACTGAGCGACCACGGCGGGGTATGCGAGGGATAACTGGAGTTCTGGCTACTCTAATGAAGTTCACGAGCGAACCACGATGAGGCCAAGCTTTTGTGTTCACTTTATTTGAAGTCCTGTTTGCTAAGTTCGCTGTATACAAAAATTTAATTGTTTTTTTACTCACGTCATCACATCACATCACATCGCATCACATCAATTTATTGCCTTAAAGACCGCCATGTAGGGGGTGTTACATAAGGGGTGGATTACAGATAAATGTACACAGGTCGTCAAATGGAAATGTGCGTGGTGACCTCTTTAAATGTTGATGAACACGTGATGGCCGGAACGTCACAGGGAAGGCCATTCCAGTCCACTGCTACACGGGGGAAAAAGAGGCAGAAACAGCAGTAGTGCGAGCATGTGGTCGGGCAATTTGATACGGGTGGGCACTGCGGTGAGATATGCGCGTCGGTGGGACGATGTAGGGTGCTTGATTAGGAGGGCTGTAGAAAAACTTGTGTAGCAAACAAAATCTGGTGATGCGGCGGCGCAGTGAAAGATTTGAAAGACCAGTTGCGCGTTTACGGGATGATATGCATTTGTCATATAAATATGAGGAATGAATGAACCTAGTGGCGCGGTTTTGCACCGATTCTAATTCATTGATCAAGTATACCTGGTGCGGACTCCATATGGGAGCCGCATATTCTAGTTTAGTTCGGATTAAAGATTTAAAGGCGAGAAGTTTGACGTCTAGTGGGACATGACGCAAATGGCACTTCAAAAAACCCAGAGATCGGTTTGCTGATGATATGACGTTCGTGATATGCGTGCTTCATGAAAGATCACTGGTTAAGGTGACGCCTAGGTATTTATAGGATTGAACTTGTTCAAGAGTTGAGATAGCATTTTCGTAAGAAAAATACAAGGGATTACGCTGGCGTTGAAAAGAAACGAGTTTGCATTTAGTGGGATTAAGCTCCACCACAGCTCGCACCGTTGTTGTACAAGGTTAAGGTCATTTGGAAGCGCAGTTTGATCAGAAGGGTTAGTAATTTCGCGTTATAAAACACAATCGTCGGCAAACATGCGCATGTGAGAAGATACATGCATGGGTATGTTATTACTATATATTAGAAACAGAAGGGGTCCGAGGACAGACCCTTGGGGGATGCCCGATGTTACCGAGATGGAGCAAAAATGGTTATTTGTAATATCGACAAACTGGGAAGGGTTAGCAAGAAATTCTGAAATCTATGCTAGAATTTTGGGGTGCAGATTCAACTGGGCAAGTTTTAGTAAGAGGCATTTGTGTGGTACTTTATCAAAAGCTCTAGCGAAGTCTAGAAAGATTGCATAAGTCTGGAGGTTACAGTCAAGATTAGCATGCAAATCATGAGTAAATATCGCTAGTTGTGTTTCACAAGATAAAGATTTACGAAAGCCATGCTGGGAAGAATTAAAGAAATTTTTAGCGTCGAGGAAGTGCCTTATGTGAGTGTATATGACGTGTTCCATGATTTTGCATGAGACGCTGGTCAGTGAAATCGGACGGTAATTTAGGGGTGACTGTTTGTTACCTGATTTGTGGACTGGAATGACCTTTCCCACTTTCCAGTCGTCTGGTAACATTCCTGTTTCAAACGACATTGAGAATAGCATCGACAAATACAGTGCAATAATTTGTTTAGTGTTTTTTAACAGTTTGGAGTTAATGTTCTCTACGCCAGCCGATGATGAAAGTTTAAGTCTGTCGGTAAGGGACGAAATGCCAGCAACAGAAAATTCCACTGGAGCCATTTTCGGTAATGTCGTAGTAGGTGGTGAGGGAAGGGGCGAATGCATCTTCAGTGAACACAGAGCAGAACGAGATGTTAAACACATCGCCACAATCAACGTCGCTAACTTCCTCTCCATTATGGTCAGTAAACGTTAATTCGCGAGCCGGTTGCGGGTTTATAACTTCCCGGAACTTTCTAGGGTTATTTGTTGCAATTTTAAGTAAGTCAATGCGTTAAAACGTCTGTTTTGCACATCGAATTGCAGCATAATATGCGTCTTCTGCAGCATAGTACTGTCCCATACGCACGCAGTACCATTAAGTTTCGCAGTAGGAAAGAGACGTTTCTTTTCATTTTCTTGCCTTTTTAAACGTTTTGAAAACCATGCTTTATTTTGATTAGCGGGGAAGATCATCTTGGGGATATATTTATTAGCTAACTCCATTACTTTGTCTCTACAGACTAACCAGTTACTGTTAAGAGATCGGGACTCGAAATTCGATTCAAACGCAGGCAGGAAATCTCGCAGTTCGTTAAAAATTGCTTCATAATCACCCTTATTGTACATATGAATTGTTTTGCTGTAAATGTGGCGTGTTTTAGGGATGAAGTTTAGTGTAGTATGAATAACTTTGTGATCACTGATTTCACGTAAGTACGAGATATATTCTAAGCTTTCGGAGCTGTTTGTTAATATAAGATCTAAAATATTCGAAGATTCACTAGTTACACGTGTTGGTTCGGACACCAGTTGCGTAAGGTTAAAGTTCAGACAAACATCGACAAATTCTCTTGCTTCGGTATTTACTGTAATTAGTTGTGTTTGGTTCAGCCAGTCAATATTCGGGAAATTGAAGTAGCCATAAAGAAGGATATTTGCGCTGGGGTTTTTATTAGTAAGCGTAGATAGCATTTCATTTAGCTCGCGGGCGAAATTTCGATCAGTACGAGGGGGCCTGTAGCATACGCTAAGTATTACTGTTTCGGTTAGGGCACGGCACATTACCCATAATATTTCAAGTTGCGAGGCGATGTTGATAAGGGAGCTAGATAGCTCTTTGCTAGACGCGATGGGTACGCCCCCACCGCGTGCGTTCTTACGATTGTGACGAAAAAGGTTAAAGTGTGGCAAGTCAGCCAGAGCCTCTGTATCTGAAATGTCGTCAGTAAGCCACGTTTCGGTCAATATAAGTATACTACTGCCAAATGATTTTAATAGATTAGACAGGGCCACGCGCTTATGAAGAAAACTACGGATGTTAGTATAAATTACAGAAAACGAAAGATTAGCTTTAGGGCTTGTACGTGGCTGTTGGCACGCTTGCCGACGGCGTTTTGATCCGTATGTTTTCCTTTGACAATTCCTGCTTTGTAGTTCGAAAATGTATCGCTTAGAGTCAATGTGCAAATATTGAAAACGCACTGAAAATGGCACAGATTTGCTCCTACCGAAAGCAACGAGCTGTTTTCGGCCTAATCAAACAGGGTATGTGAAATCTTCGCCAATGCTAAATTTTGTACCTTTTTGTGTTGGTCCGTTTGAAAGGATGGATTCTTTAGTTTTGAAAGACCAGAGTTTCACTATTATAGGCCGTTTATGGTTATTGGTGTGCTGCCCTAGGCAGTGTGCACGCTCTATGTCTTTTGATTTGATTGTTAGTTGAAGTCGTTCAAGGCATTGCTGGATTATTATTTCTTCTGACTGAGCGTATGTTTCCTCCAAAGTAGTGTCAGGGATATTGTAGAATATTAGGTTGTCACGCCGGGAACGGTTCTCTAAGTCGTCAATACGCTCGTCTATGTCATACACCCGGTGAGTTAGCTCATCGGTGTTAGTATTTATTGCATCTACTTCTGCTCGAGGGGTTAGAAGATTTTGGCAGTGATTTTCCAAGATTTTCCAAGACAGCAATGCGCTTTCCAAGATCGGTGATAGTCTGTTTAGTGGTGGCTATCTCGGATTTAGGACCTTGCATCTCAGATATGATTGTAGACTGGCCCTGTGACAACTTTTTCAGCTCAGCGAGAATATCTGGCCCGGGGTTCATCTCTACATCTCCCGATAGCAATACCAAGGCACGTATGACATTCACACATTCGGTAACAAGCAAACAGCAGCACTGTGGGCTCGGCAGCTGCAACAAACAGTAATTACTTTATTTTTTAGTAGACGTGGGATACGAACTACAAACCTGCATGATCAGTAGGAACGGGTTTGCGGTCTGTGTGGTGGCACAGCCGCGAAGCCCACAGTGCGCGCTGGATGGTGGTCGCTGCTTTATAGGCTGCGCAGGGGATGTTGTAGACGGCGACAGGGTGGCTGGATTTATCTCGACGATCCACGGAGGGAGGGGTGGCGCTGCCGAAGGTCCGGAAGCATGGGTGCCAGGGAGGGGGCAGACACAAGGTTCGCCTTCGTTGGTAGCAGGCAGGCAGCTTCCCGGCGTGGCAGACGATACAGCCAGCAAGGCAGGCAGTAGTAGGTAGGCGATGATGCGGGCAAAAACCTGCGTGATCAGGATGAACGGGTTAGCGGTCTGAGTGGTGGCACAGCCGTGAAGCCCACTGTGTAGTGGTTTACACCGACGTTTTGCTGTAGTGGTTTGCTGTAGCGGCGTGGAGTGGCTTACACCGACGTTTTGCTCTTTTTTTCTGAGTATGTATAGGCGTATTTTCGTCATTGGATATGCAGACATTTCTGCATAACCGTGCTGTTAGTATCATGCCTCCCCGGAGGAACACTGAATGGGCGCACTAGGATGCGATTGCATATAACCTTTTGTAAATGTAGCAGATGAAATCGCTTTTTAAATCTCCGCCCCCCCCCGGAACACATTATATCAGAGCATTGTATAATTGCAAAGAGGGGGGGGGGGAATAAAGTTTTTTTTTTTTTTTGCACCCAAAACTGGAACCCGAGATACGAGCAGCCCCCACAGCCTTTCTGTTTTTTCTCCCGCCTGATCTAAATCTGCATGCTTCCGCTCCAACTTTTCCGGAAGATTGACATCGAATATCTCCACTTCCGCTAAATCGCACAAAGTGGCTGCTTAGCTGACCCATTGCTCACCCCTTATGTCAATGAGTACTAAGGTATAAAGGAGAAAATCAACTGCTACAGCAAGGAAACAATTCTGCGGGAGTCACGCACCAGGAGAGATGAGCCAGTAGAGTTTTATCAATGTTTATTGCCTCCGTTGCTTTGTGCAAGCCATGCTGCGGAAGTATTTGAGGAAATGCATTAAAAAATTGTCGGATATAAATAATTTAATTTCCCACTTAGCCAGGTATAATTAATATTTCCACAAAGACGCTGCTGGAAAAGGCTACGGGATTACCCTAAGGAGTTTTATAGTTGTTGAAAATTAAGTGCGAACCATAAAGCACGGGCAAGAAAGAAGGACACCGGTATACTTTTCAACAATGTATAACCAACTAGCTCTACTGTCAATTTTACTTGAGTTTTATCAGTAGAAACTCTATTGTGTTTCAATTAAACGAAGTCATTTGATATTCTGTTGAGTTTTTTTTTTCTATTGACACTTTGTTGACTTTTTACTGGCTGCACTCAGTAGAAATATGAACGTAAAATAAAAGAGCATAAAAGAAACCTAGTAGTTTTAATATTATCGAATTTCGTTGATACAGTGGGCAGCGCTGAAAAAAGAGCCCTTCAAAGGTGTACGTTTCAGCCCGATGAGTTTTGTGAATTGGTTCTCAAAAGAGTTTCAATAGACTGGCGTGAATAGGTTTTGTGTTGCGTTTTCTCAATACAAATCCTTTTTACTTTCTACTGACACATCTCAATAGCCAATTGAGTTTGAATTAAGTTTCTATTGACTCAATAAAAACTCAAGAGGAACTGAACTGAAACTCAAAATACATTTTTGTAGGGTAATGTCCCTGTGAGACCTGAGCCGATCCCTGCCCGAAGAGCAACCAAATGAAAGCTGTGGCCGTAAGCAGCTCGGTTAAAAAACACTCGAGCGGTGGCGTGCCCTCTCACGTTCACGGTTAAGCCGAAGTGCAGAGGTGCTCATATTAGATAGATCTCGCCTGAACGGTGAATATTGTGGGGTCCAGTCTTGAGAATTGCAGACGCCTTTGAGAAGATGCGCCCCCTCGGGTTCAGTATAATTGCATACTCTGAGTCGCTCACCACACCTGATTCCTGAGCAAAACGTTTGTTGTATGTGTGCGAAGTACGAGTAACTGAATACACACCTTACGATTTTCTCGCAGCCCATTTTAATGTTACCATTAAGAGGTTAGTAGAGAAAAAGACCAAAATATTTTCCATACGCCTCACCTCGAACCAGCGACTTAACTGGTATGACAATTTGCTCAGTGCTGAGAGCTAAGATGAACGACCAAGGATCTCCTTCTTTAAATAAAAACACCGCACAAATTAAAAGTGCAATTTCAGTGCGTGATCTAGAAGCCATTCAGTTGTTGCCGTCAGTACCAGACGCCATGATTCACGGAAACCATTTAGCATCTTGATTTTTAGCGAACGAACGGGCGCAGAAATGGTGGGCGGGCTAAACGTTAATTTCAAAGCACAGAGCCTAAAGCTTATCTTTTCTCGCGGAAATGGATTGGAGGTTTGTTTCCCATACGCATGTTTTTATCCTGGAGGATCTGTAATCTGTCAAGGGGATTTCAGCGTTGTCGATCTTTCTTCCCAAAAAAAGCGTCATGTCAGGCGCTTTTTCCACCTAATTTTTAAAAGAGACGGTCCGCGGCAAAGTGGTAACGTTTTTTATTTAAGACGGACTATCACCTGTCACAAAAAACGAGGTGAATGATTGTCCGGTTCGTATATAAGAGGAGTGTGGCCGTAGATGCAGGTCCATTCTTGTGCGTCGTTAAGCTTCAAAGGGAAGTTAATCGATATCTTTGGTCGGAAACTTAAATTACCTCGGCTTTCGAAAGGCCTGTTTTGCAGTTTCTTAGTTTTGTAAATTTGGCCGCGCCGTTTGGCCGTGCATTTTTTTTTTGTGATCGGGACAGTTGAGAACGCTTACGATTTTTCTCCTCTCCGGCCCCAGTTTTATTGCCTTCTTCTTTACAGTAAAACAGATGACCACCACATCGATATGCGTCGTAATAGTTGAGATTATAGAGCTTCGTCTGCTTTTGTATGCACAAATTCCAGCCGTGAAACAAGGCCTCTACCACGCTTCCGACCAAAGAATAAAAGAAACGATGTTCTAAACAACAAGAAACAAGTGAGACAAATTTATGGCGATGCAGGCATTGGCTTTTTTGAACTAAAGCGACAAGCGTGTGCCACCCTAAGTTGTTACCGACAAAACGAATTTGTTGTATGCCATTTATTTTTTATTGACAGACATAAAATAGCATTGGTATTTGAAACTGCTGCATAAATTACCCTTTCTCTCCTGCCAGCCCACACTGTTACTACACTCGATATAGCTTTCGTGGTTACGTGGCTGATTCCGCTGTTATACTTATTCTAGAGGTGGTGCTTCCTTTTTACTTTCAAATTCTCTATATTCATCTTTGACTCCGAAAAAGTATTTTGAGTGCCGCTCATGGTGCATTTTTCCTGTGTTCTGGGTGATCAGTGAATAAGAAAAATGCAATCGGTGAATGTAAAGCGGATGAAATACTCTTAACTGACATGTATTCGTGTCTTTAGCAGAGAAACTTCCTGAGCCCATCTCCTCCAGACAAGCTGTAAACCGCTTCGCACAAATGGTGTCCCCCTGTTGTACGCCACAATTCATTGGGAACTTTTCACGCTACTTGTGAAGCAATATTGTGCCCGTGCGCTCCATGTAGATGCCTTCCAATAGCATCAGTTTTTTTAATATAAGTTCGTATTTATTTGTCTTTCTATGCTTTCATTAGGGCACATATACTCAGAGAAACGAACACTTTATTTAAATTCAATCCAATTGAGTTCATTTCTACTTTGTCAAGCAGCGGGAACCGGAAGAAAAACCAAGTCACAGCCTCACTGTCTTCCGGGCCCTACATAGTCCCACAGCGGGAGAAGAAAAACAAACACGACTCTAAACGCGGAAATGCAGAAAAAAGCAAACGCTTTTATAATCTATAAATTCCATGTTTACAAAATCTCTGTGTTATTAATAATCCTACAGGGACCGGGCAGCTGGACGGGTGGCGCCACCACTCGGCTCTCCGCTCGTTTGTGGAATGAGCCTGAGCATTGGATTAGGTAGCCTTCTGTTGTTTTGGCCGTGTTTGCTTCGGTGCCTTGAATGTTTAGTGTGTGTTGTGAGCGGATATGTGCAATGAAACGAGGTCTACAGAAATGTATTGAGTCTTAGACACAATAACGGCTACGTAAACTTGTAGGATGCTTCTAAGGTTGGCTATGGGCTACAATGACATGAGCGCTTTCATGCAGCGCTATGCACCTGGCTCCACCTGATCTGAGTAGGAGTAAAACTATCATAATTGGTATTCATTTGTACTACTTCAAATTATCTTCACTGGTTTCAGTGACAACGGCTCTCACGCCAGCCTGAACGGAGGGATACTTCGATACGTGTGCTTTGAATATAAAGGCACTTACGGACACGTTCGATTACGTGTGGCCGTGGAAACGTCGCGGCAGTTAACTTTACGTAATCGTAAGCTTTGTGCCTTAGGGTTTCGTGGCTGACAGCATGAGAGCCTGACATCCGAGGTGGAACTCCCGCGTTTGTTGTGGTCATTTTATAAAGGGCCAAAATAATTCAACCGCCGACAGACCACGCTACAAACCATCCCCACTCCGCTCCCCATTTTACCACCTGCGTGAAATAAAGACTGGGAGCGATAGTTTAAAAAATGTGGCAGAGTGGTAACGTCATCCTCTGCTTTTTGATGCTGAAGCATTGTTTGCCGAGTCCCTAAGACAGTGTAATGCCTTGTGAAGAAACCAGAAACGCGCGACTAGGTGCCTCAAACAGGGCTGCATCAGCCCGTGTCCTCTAGCACAAACGCATTTTCTGACACGCAGGAAGCAGTTTGGATTTGCAGAGGGGTGCAAGGAAGTAAACAATTATTCAGCAAAATCATTCAGCCTTCCCTCTAACGACGACGATGGTTGAACACGACGCTTTCTTCGTGCGAAATGTAATAGGGAGGGTCAAAGTCAAAGAAGGTGCCACCAAAATACCAAACTCGTGCTGGGCAAGTTTAAAACTCAGCTGGCCAAAGTTTAAATCCGGAAGGCAACCAAGGAAACCCTCACGAGCAACCTTTGCGTTAAAACATCGTCGTCGTTAGATGGAGGAGTGCATAACTATTCAAGCAGCTTGTTGCAAAACGCGACCGCAGTACTCAATTATGAAACTGAGGGAAGTTTCATGGCACCGCCCTGTCTCTCATCCTTCAGCCACACAGTAAATCTTTTATGGAAAACCATTACCCAACTATTCGGGAACCATTGCAAGTCTTATAACAGCAATAAAGCAATGCTTTTCCTTGACAAGCAATCACGTTCTACTGTCATGGGTATTTCTTCTGCAAATGATTCTCGAGGGCTGCACTAAACGTATTTCTGTAAAATTAAGCACATTTCTGACGTAATTAATGGAATTACGTAGCGTCGTTTATCAGAAGTTTTGTTTTGAGGTAAATCTTAAAACGCACCCCTTTCGCTCATTCACGAAGTCGTCTCGTCATCAACTAGTAAAAACCAGCGCCGCAGCATTCTTGGATCAGCTACACAAAGGCGCTGAAGAAGCATTTAGCTGCAGTGTATTCCTTGTTGCACCAAACTGCACGAAATTTGCACGAAGGAAAGGACTTGCACTTCTAACTTGGCTTCTTGCTTGGTGCATTGAACGTCGTCCTCTTTTTGTAATTCCTCAGCATGAGCGTAAGTTATACGCATGGCATGCCTCGTAAAGGTCGCCTTTACTTTCAAGATTTACCGATCAGAAAAAAAGTGCTTGTGGTTATTTACGCTTTGCAAGCCGCACCGCAGCGGAACAACAGAAAGCCACTCAGAACCATGCTGCGCTGACCGCCACTGGCATTCCACCGGCGAGCGGTTCGCCACAGGCGGCGCTGTTCACCGAAGCGACGGTGGTGCCATACAACGGCCGCCCCGTCCCTATGGGTGATAGCAACGGGAGCAAATGGCTAGTAGCCTTCAGAATCCAGCCGCTTGCGTCCAAAATTGTAGATCTATGGTGTCGCGCCGAGGGATTACTACTACTTTGCTAATACCTTGCACACAACCGAGAGTTAACTGCTGTGTTAGTAGTGCCTAAGCCGTTTTACGTCATCCTCGTAAGAAATACGTCATCATTTTTTAGATGCGACGCATCTCTTTCACTCGCCTTGTCCCTCCGGCGTCGTCCGGCGTAGTCCGCATCCCTCTCCCATTCTCCTCACCGCGCCAGCTGTGCGCTAGCGCCGCTCTCTGCGTGTTAGCGGTCGCCGGCGATCGCTCTGTCGCCGTGCCAGCTGTGCGTAGGTGCGGGTTAACGCGCAGCTTGCGCTCGGTTAACACATGCGCATGCGCTGCTATGCGCTTCAATCTCTCATTCCGCTGCATATAAACGCGGTAACTCCGCCGCTCCGCTCAGTCGTTCCACCGCCGCTCCACCGATGACATCATCCGATGACCTCCGATGATTTGAATTGAGACTAACAGGCCTGCTATCGCGATGGTCGGCGCAACCGTAACAAGCACCGGCCACCCCCATAAAAATTTACACCATCTTCCCGCGAGGGGAACCATGGGGTAGATGCGACGGGTGTAGCCCGAAAGAACACATTCCCGTTTGACCCCTACCCGTTTGAACCCATTGCCGAAACGCCCTTCCCGCTTCACCCGTCCGTGTGCGCCCGTTCCTGAAACGACCTTCCCCTTTGGGCGCTTCCTGTTTCAGCCCGTTCCCAAAACGTCCTTCCCGTTACAACCCGCTCCCAAAGCGCCTGTCTCATTTGAACCCGCATCGTTGCAACCCATTTGAATTTCTGAGAATATGCGTTACCGTCTTCGAAACTGTTCCCCAAAATGTGCTTACAAACAACGTGTCATGCATTAAAAACTTGTATGCACCAAATTTTCCGGTATCGACCGATATTTCCCGCCGATAAAAGTTTGCGAATGCCTTAGGCCGGTCCTGCCCTCTTTACACAAAATTTGTAGCGGCGAAAGTGTACTATAAAGATACCCAATATCTTGAGGAATGCACGCATTGGATTTTTCTGCAGTTGGTGTTCTTACGTGCGGCTGAAATTTATTTATCAGCCGCTCTTGTGCTCATTGTTTGGAGCGTAGCTTTGTCTTCGGGTTCGAGAGATCTATAGATGAAAGATGTCCGTAGGAGAGACTTTAAAAAAGGCAAAAACATGTGCAGAAATCTGAGAATTGGCTACAAATGCCTTTCCTACGTGAGTAATGGGCAGATATTTTTATTTATTTATTGACACCTTACGGCCTGGTCGGGCTCATGCAGGAGTGAACATAAAAACACATCAGTGTTGGTTGGCGTAGTTTAAAAACGCCCCACAGAAATAAGTAAAAGACATAAATATGTAATAGACGCAAAGGCTTCCGAGCAAGGATATTCATTCATAATGTATTCCAATTTTAAAATACGACGATTCAACCAGAACACATATTTACAATACGTGGGGAAAATTCTTCTAACGATACCGAGTTCACTGTTCGTTCAGATAACTTATTCCAGTAAAAAATTGCGCGAGGAAACAAAAAGAACTTTGGAATAGTAATTCAGCTGATTGGCTTGCTTATAGTCTTACTATGATGTCTTCTCGCTGAACGTCTGAAAGGCCCTTGGAGGTAGTATTCCCGCGACAATTTTAAGTTTCTGTTGTAAATAAAATTTAGGCTAGAGACGACCCTGCGCTGCTTTAGTTTTTGAAGGTTTGACCTATTATGCAAATTGAGTACGCTAGAGTGACGGGAATAAACAGAATGAATAAAACGCAAAGCTAAGTTTATAATTTTCGCCGCTTCTCATGACTGCGATTTTTATAGCCAGATGTGGCATATGTATCCAGATACATAGGGTTACTTTATTTTTATAAATCCTTTTATCTTTTCTAGTTTTCATCTGTTTCTTTTCGACATTGATGTACACTCGCGCTATTATAACAATTAAATGTGTTAGTCCACCAAATACCATTTCTTTCAAAGTGAGGGTGTTTTTGCGATTTTTTATTTGTGCTTCCGCGGCGCTTTTCTGGGCTTTTTGATTTTATCATTTCTTGGTTTGTTAATTTAAAAGACTTGTTCGTTAATTTAAAAGATTTTTTTTATTAATTTGTTAATTGTTAATTTGTTTGTTAGGCTTTGTTCATTTAAAAGATTTGTTAATTGGTATGGCGAATTGTAACCAAATGTCGTCGTCTCTAGATTCAAAAAGTAAAGCCCAGGTTTGAAAAGCAGTCAAGCACTCTGGATGTACTGAGCATGCTATCGCAGCGGCTGTGAACCAACGGAAATAAATGAAAAACAATATGAAAATGTTTTTTATAACGTTTCATAAACTGGGTACGTTATTCCGGGAACGAGCTAAATAGGAAAATACGAAACGGGAAGGTTCTTTCGCCCCGGGTTGAAATGGGAAGGAACAAGCGGGAAGGTTGAAATGGGAACGGGTTCATACAAGGAACGGGCCAAGTGGGAAAGGACGAAACGGGAAGGTCGTTTTGCGCCGGGTTGAAACGGGACGGAAGAAGCGGGAAGGGTGAAATGGGAATGGGTTCAAACGGGAACCTCCCGATGCGACGCATCGGGGGTGAACATGCTGCGTAAAATATGGACACACAAACACAATGGACACGCTAATATAACGGAAATGCAACGGAAACCCCCGATGCGTCGCGTCTACCCCATGGTTCCCCTCGCGGGAAGATGGTGTACATTTTTTAGCATTGGGTGGCCTTAAATACACAGGGGCGTTCTTAAAGCAGTGCTTCAATCATTTCTAACGCAACGTCACCTCCCTCTTATAGAATATTCAATGTTATTTCCTTGTCACCTGGAGCTATTTTGTAGGGAAAGCTACATACGCCACCTCAGGCAGTCTGCGCGGGGTGACCAGTTTTGACCTTGGAGCTACAGGTCGAGCCACAACCCTTTCCGCAAGCGCCCGGCACGGAGCGGCGGCCCGATGGTGGGGAGATAGGCGGCAGGGTAGAGATGGGCCTAATCTTGGATGAATAAGCGCGAACTTAAACACAGAAAAGGGAAGAAAAACTGGAAAACAGGTACAGCCACTGGTCTGACCGTAAAGTTTAATATCAAGAAAGCTGGATATAAGCATTTAGCACAAATCAATAAAAACAGTGCACATGACTGGAACAAGTTTACAAAAGCCACGGTGATAAGGAGACACCGGCTACAGTGAAGGCCCACGCAGATATGCAATCTCTTTTGTATGAAGACACGCTTGCTTGGCGGACACTTTCTGCTATGTTGAACGGTTCCATAATTTCGCGAGGCGTTATTTCACGGGGCCTAAATAAAATGTCAGTAGCACAAAAATTAGGTTTACATCCGCTGCACTGTGTACAATGTGAAGAAAGATGAGATGATGGGGGCCCTTTAATAAGAATTCATGCTCTCTCAAACGCACGCTGATACAGCTTGTGCTACACCTCCTTTGTCTTTGCTTAGGTTCGCGCTGGTTTCATCCAAGAAAATATGTCTCCAACTAGCCCAGCTTGCAACCCTTCCGCCGAGGTATACGCGAAGAGGGAACGGAGGCGTGCGGGGGACCCTTGTCGCCACCTGGCGCAGCGCCGGGCACGGAGCAGCGCCCAGATGGCGGCAAGATATAGGCGAAAGGGGGAGATGGGCAAGGAGGGGACGATTGATTGATTGCAGGGTTTTAACGCGCCGACGCAGCGCAGGCGATGAGGCGCGCCGTAGTGGAGGGCTCCGGATTAAGTTTGACCACCTGTGGATCTTTAACGTGCGCCGAAATCAAGGAGGGGCGGGGATGTGGAATTGATGATGATGATTGCTATTGGTTTCCCATTTCTAGCGGTGGTAATGACGTGCCACCTTCCCAAAAAGTAATCATATACCTATGTTTTATACTCCTGGGTTAATACTAGCGCTGCTTAGGGAAGGCACATTAGAGGCAACTGATTAGGGTCAACTTAGGCAGGCAACGTATTAGGCACAAAATACTTTTTTTTCCTGTTACAGGTGTGAACTGTCCTATGCAATATTCCCCTCTCCTGTTTTCGTCCACCAGAATTCTAATCTTCTTTTCGTCGCCTCGACAGCCTTGCAGTGAACTACCTCTGTGCTACCCTTACATCCTAGGGCTTCTGGAAGCCGAATATTTCCCCCATGTAAATTTGGATGGATACCCTCCCATTCACTATGCGGCATTATGTGGAACATATGGGGCACATAGTGTTACTATGTGCCGCATGCTAAGTGTTACTATGTGCCGCACAGTTTATGTTTGTTTTCCGCATACCACATATACCCCATCATTTTGTGAATACTTCCCCACACAGGTCTTAGTTCGTGAGCAACCTGCTCTGGCCTCAAAAAGAAAGCACTGCCCTGAAAATTATCATAGACATTTTTCTTTCTGATGTCCAATTTCTCCCCCCTGTACATCTCCGCCCTCTACGACGTTTTAGCTTCCATTTTGTCTCTCCATTCATCCGTATCTATCTCCATTGCCTCCTTTTTGGTTACCTTGGCTGTTTTGTATTCTCCACTGTTCTTTCCGTATTTCATCGTTAGCCTTCCTTCGTTAGTCTTCCTTAACTACTGCGTGTCCACGCTTTTCAAGTATAGGTACCTCAAATCCTTAGCTGCCCACCTACATTGATCCATTGCTCTGAACTTCCTCTCAAAACATATTTTACTCTGCGCTTCTCAAACTTCAAACTACGCCCAGCCCATGTCTCCCTGCACTGCTTCGTTAGTTTTTTTTCCATGTGCGCCTAAGGCCAAACGGCCTACTGATCTCTGGTTCACTTCAAAGGCTAATAGAATGTCTGATTTTAAGCTGAGCTCAGCATTCGCAAAAGTGAGACGCGGAACCATTACTCCTTTCCACATTCTTCTCCTTACTTCATATTTGTTATACCCCCACAGAGCTCTATGCTTCATTATAGCTACGTTTCGCTTTACCTTGCGCTTAAGTTGCCCCTCGTGTGTTCTTAAGTAATTTTCCCCTTCGTTTACCCACACTCCCAAATATTTATATTCCTTCCCTCTGAATAATGCGCCATGCTGGATAGACACTGCGTCAGTAGTAGTGTCATTGAAACCCATTCTTTCCGATTTTTCTGCGCTAAAATTTAAACCGAGGTCGGTGGCTTTCTGGCCGCTAATATTTAAGAGCCCTTGCATACCGGTCTGATTACCAGCTAAAAGAACAATGTCGTATGCGTTACCATTCCAGGAAGACGCTGTTGTACCACTTCGCCTTGCAGCATATCATCATCATCCTCCTCCTCCTTCTCATCATCTTCATCATCAGCCTATCTACGCCCACTCCAGGGCAAAGACCTCTCCCATTATTCTCCAATTACCTCGGTCCTGCGCCAACTGTGACCAATTTATCTCCGCAAACTTCTTAATCTCATCTGCCCATCTAACTTTCTGCCTGCCCCCTGCACCGCTTGCCTTCTCTAGGGATCTACTCTGTTACCCTTAATAAGCAGCGGTTATCTTGCCTTCGCATTACATGCCCTGCCCACGTCCATTTCTTCTTCTTAATCACTACTAATATGTCCTTAACACGTGCTTGTTCCCTGACCCACTCCGCTCTCTCCTTGTCTCTTAATGTTACACCTATCATTTTACGCTCCATTGCCCGCTGAGTCGTTCTCAATTTAGGTTGAACCCGCTTAGTGAGCCTCCAAGTTGCTGCCCCGTAGGTGAGTACCGGTAAGATGCAGCTGTCATACACTTTCTTCTTCAGCGACAATGGTAGGCTGCTATTCATTATCTGAGAATGCCTTCCATATGCACCCAACCCCATTCTGATCCTTCTAATTAGCTCTGCCTCATGGTTGGGATCTGGGGTAACAACTTGGCCTAAGTAGATATATTCGCTTACCACTTCCACTGCCTCGCCACCTATCTCAAACTGCTGTGCTGTCCCGAGGTTCTTGATCATTACTTTAGTTTTCTGCATATTAATTTTCAGGCCCACGGTTCTACTCTGTTCGTCCAGTGCGGAAAGCATGCTTTGCAATTCGTCTCCCGAGTTACTTAGCAAGCCAATGTCATCAGGAAATCTGAGGTTGCGGAGGTATTCTCAATTAACCCTTACTCCGAGCTGCTCCCAATCCAGCAGCATATACGTTAGGTTTGACCCTACTTGACTTTCTTACAGTTGCTTTCCTAACCCTGTCATGTAAAGCATAAACAGTATTGGGCTCAAAGGGCATCTCTTTTTCAGTCAGCTATGGGTGTTGACCTGCTCGGCGCATTTCTGTCCTTCCCAAGTAAGGTGCACTCCATTATCTTGATAGATTGCTGTAAGGAATTGTATTAACTTTGCAATGTAATCCCTGGAGTTTGAGCATTCTCCACATCAGTTCTCTATTTACATTGTCATATGCCCCTTTAATGTCCAAGAACGTAATCTATGATGGTCTATTCTGCCCTTTCGCAATTTCAATCCATTGCGTTATCACCAACAAATTATCATCCAATCACCTGTCTCACCTAAATTGATTCTGCAGTTCCCCGAGGATTTCCTTTTCTTAAATCCTTGCTTGAATTTCTGATTTTTTCGCCTGCATTACGAATCTATACACCACTGACGTTACTGTGAGTCGTCTGTATTAATCAGTACTGGTTTTGTTGCCTCTGCCTTTAGATATTATATTCATCCTACTTTCTAGCCAGTGCTCCGGTATTCGTTTGGTGTGTATCACCTTATCTCTTGCCCTCATAAACGATGCCTTACTTTTAGGCCCAAGCAGGTTTACCAGTTGAATTGGTATTCCGTCCGGTCCCACTGCTGTCTGGGGGAAACCCTTTTGCTCTGCTTTTTTCCATTCAAGGTTGCTCAAACTTCTTTTCCTTCCCGCAGTCTTATGTGGCGCTGATGTTATCGGTGTAGGCTTCCCTACTTCAATTCCCCTAAACTTCTCACTAACCCCTCAATAGATATGCGCCAACGCGTCCTCACGTTCTAAATGTTTACCGTCGTCATCAATCCAGAATTTTTGATAGATATCGTTTTTTGAGCTTAGTAATTTATTATCCATTAAATAATTTAGTAGTATACTTTAGTAAATGAATAAGCTAAATATATACTAAGCTAAGCTAAGCCTAATTGAATAGCTTAGTAATAATTTAGCATCCACTGAGTAATTTAGTAGCCATGAACAGCTTCTGTGTTAACAAAAAAAAAAGCCTGAAGAGTATGGTAGAGTTAAAAAAAGTAAGCCTAGCAACACGCATAACTGGTGACTTCGACAGTCTCCGCTTTAAACTCGTCGGCAGTGCATGAACGCGGTGGCCGCAGCGCCGCCAAACGACGCCGTCAAGAAAACCGGGAAGGAGGACCGTCCGGGGAATCCCCTTTCCGGTTTCATAACCATGGCATTGCCACAACCGTGGCATTGCCACGGACAGCTGTGGCAAAACTTCTAGGAAAGCAGCGTGTTTCACCGCCCTCATTGGTCATGTGATACCTCGTCACCGGGGTGAGGCGGAAGCCAGCAGCCATCCCTCGGTTTTCGATAGAGACCAACCATTTTTTTGCTGCGTTTTTAAATTTAAAAATTAAATACCTACTTCATTTCAGCGCAAAACTTGATACCTTTTTCGGCCAACATTTCTGCTTACACGAAGAACAGACGTGAAGCCCCAAAAGCACCTTGAAGGGACACTGAAGTGATCTGTAAACATTGCTGGATTACTAGCGCGAATTGTAGTCCGGAGTCCATAGGCCATGTTTCGACCACTCTGAGTGCGTTTGCGCTAATTTATTTGGTAGAAAAATCTATTCGAAAATACTGTCATCCTGTCATGCTGTCATTAGATCAAAAATGCTGGAGATCTAATACGTATCTTATTTAAAACATCATGAAATATCTCGGAAAAGCCTGAAGGAGAATTTGGAGGCCGATAACAGGCACAAAGAATGAAGTCTTTGTGGTACATGCTAATGTACATAGAAAGTAATTCTAGTTCAGAAGTGACATTACTTTGAAAGAAACAATTTCATTTGATACCGCAATTAAGACACCTCCGCCTGAACGGCTACCCCGGTCGTACCGATAAATAACGTAGTTTTTTTACACCATGCAAATTTTCCCTGCTATCAATTTTTGCTGACAATCAAGTTTCCGTCGGCATGATTATAACTTGCCAGGCACGCATGAACAAGGGATAATAATTCGTCACGCTTGTTCATTGCGCTCCTTACATTACAAAGGAGAAAGGAAATTTCCCTCTCAATAGCATCAGCTTGTGTGCGCACATCTAGCTACGTTGAAGACTGGCCTTCGTATTGTTTGGGGAACACGATCCGGATTGGCCTAGTCTTATCTTAGGCATTTTACAGCGCACAACATGGCAGAAGCGCGGTATGACGATTATTAAGATATCGAGAATGTCCATCCGATGATAACGTCGGATGTCAAGCATGTTGTTTTACAGAACCGAAACCGAAACTTCTTTGAATCCAACTCTTGGACATCATCCAATCACGGTGCACCTCCTCCCGTCGTCACAGCATTTACTGGCTCGGCCGCCGCAGACCGCGCATGGTAGTTTTTCTTCTTTTGGGCTTTATAAAACAATTACCGATATATACGCCGGTTAAACGATGAAAAGTGCGTTTATTTCAGCCAGTCTACGCAATGCAAGCCAAAACGGGAGATTGACAAATTCACTTCAGTACCCCTTTAAAGCAAATCGTTGTAGGGGTCCTTTGAAGCCTGGACTACCCCGGCTGAAGAATGAACGGCCCCGCTACGGGTAACCTTGAATCTTTGTTAACTCGATCTCGTTTACCGCTCTAAAGGTAGAGCATGGGGCAACGCGCAGACTTCATGGACATATCGGTGCAGTCGCCGCGGGGAGAGAAAAAAAGTTGACGCAGTCGAGTGCCTCAGCCGTTTGGCAGAAGCGTCCTTTTAGACGCCTGGTTCGGCTAGCGGTGGCTATGCGCTGGCAGCGCTCACGAACTGATGCACATAGCCAGAGATACAGGTGTAAACAACCACTAAAATGGGACTGTTGCCAAAGACAAAATTCCTGCGTCCCAGAAAGATGCGACAATAGCTTTGAAACCGCAGCAGATGTCAACCAAATATCTGCCCAATTTTCTCCGCAAACGCCTTCAGGCAACTCAGCCACTGAGCTTCGGAGGCGGGCCGGCCAAAACAACGCCTCTGCCAGCCTCCGCGTGTTTTAAGGTCCGCGCAAAGCAGAGAGAAGATGGTTGGGTTATGTCGTACGCGCCATCCGGGTTCGAAGCAATGAAAACTGAAACGGACAATATACGGGCCGTTTTATTATGTTCACTGTCGGGTGCTCAGTTTTAAAGGGCTGTTTCAAGTTTTCTGCGCCTTTTAGCATTGATTACATTAATCAAAGACAACATAAAAATTTGGCGTTATTCTGACCATACAATGCGCTATTCTGACCATACATTCCCTGTATATGCTGAAAAAAAAACCTCCCATCTATTCTTTTAACTCTTTTCTCTCCTTACTTATATTACAGCCGAGGTCATACCCGAATCAGCACCGTTTTCGTAATCCGTAAATGTCACATAAAGAGGGTTTTCAAAATCAGCACCGTAGCGCAGAAGGAAAAGTTCGCCATAGCACTGCTACTGCTGGCGGGAAGCTTTTATTTTAAAATAATTTAGCGAAACAGAAACTGAAGACCGATAAACTGAAGACCGGCACAGGTAGCATGCTTGCTCAGCACGTCAAGGCTTGCCGGTGTACACCACAGTTCGAGAAATTCAGTATTGTCACGAAGCCAAGGACGACGCAGTTGTCTTGCAGGAGAAACAAGTTTATTGGAGCGAACTTGTGCGAACTTGGTCGGGTCGTAGGGATGGTGGCATGTCGTGAATGATGGTCTTCAGCGAGTCGCTGCGTCGTTGGAGGGTTTTCATTTTTCCGCCGTTGTGCAACTTTACCTCCCGAAGTTGCTGCTTTTAGTTTCCCCCGCGTGGGCTGGGGGACCTTCCACGTGAGAAGTCAGCATTGCTACGGCGGTTCGGCGATTGGTACGGGTAGGGCGATGGCGAGCGGTTGAAACGGGATGGGCCACGGCTGGTTTCAGATAGATACTCGTCGATCTCACGTGGTCGTTGGCCAGGGAGAGGGCGAGGTGCGTCGACGGAGAAACCACGCAGTCCGAGTCTCTTGTATGGGCAGCGACGGTAGATGTGGTCGGCCTCTCCGCAGTGGTAGCACAGAGGACGATTATCGGGAGTTCGCCATACGTCCGTCTTCCTCGGCGTCTGGTTTCGGGCTACCGGGGGTCGGGCGGGTGACAGTGGGCGGCGGTACGGCGGGGCCTCTTGACGGCGTGTTGGGGCAGGGCGGGGTCGACGAACAGCCGCAGAGTAGGTCATAGCCTCGGGCTCGCGGGGTGCTTCGGACGGCACAGAAGTTCCCAAAGCCTGCTGTACTTCTTCCCGGATCACGTCGGTCAGTGAAGTGACTTGAGGTTCTGGTGTCGTCATCGGGAAAAGTTTCCGCAGCTCCTCCCTTACCACTGCGCGGATAGTGTCGCGTAGTGAGTCGGAGTTAATAGCGCTGGCACCAATCGTCTCCGAAACCAGCGCATTGATTGGGCGGTCGTATTGCCTCGTTCGGATTTCGAGCGTCTTCTCCATCGCGGCGGCCTCAGACGCGAATTCGGACACGGTCTTGGGGGGGTTGCGAACAAGGCACGCGAAGAGCTCTTGCTTCACACCTCGCATCAGAAACCGTAGTTTCTTTTCCTCCGTCATTCCTGGGTCCGCACGGCGAAAAAGTCGCTTCATTTCCTCGACGAAGATTACGACTCCTTCGTTCGGGTGTTGCGTTCGAGTTTCCAGTAAAATCGCAGCTCGTTCTTTTCTCACCACGGTCGTGAAGGTCTTAAGGAACTCGCTTTTGAATTGCGTCCAGTCGGTCAATGCGCTCTCGTGGTTTTCAAACCAAGTTCGAGCTGCATCCTCCAAGTAAAAGAAAACATGCCGGAAGGTTTCTTCATCGTCCCACCTGTTGAAGATCCGCACGCGCTCCAGCTTCTCCAACCATTCCTCTGGGTCTTCAGCAGGGGCTCCCCGGAACGATGGCGGTTCCCGGGGCTGCTGCAGCATGATTGGCGACGTTGTTTCTTGTACCATGGTGTTGGTTGCAGCGTTCCTTCTCTTGGGTCCTTCTGGCATCAAACCGAACTCGGGTGGTAAATCTTGCAGGCGGGGGCTGGCTCTTGTTGGTCTGGCTTGGCGGCTTCTCGAGGTTGTAGTGGGCATGAAGGGTGCGTTACCCAGCACCTCCACCAGATGTCACGAAGCCAAGGACGACGCAGTTGTCTTGCAGGAGAAACAAGTTTATTGGAGCGAACTTGTGCTCCCCTAACAACTCAAAAGAATACAGAGGCGGCGAAGCAGCGGTCAACAAAGTGACTTGCGTCAGCGAGCGTCGCAGAATCGAATGCCCCGGCGTCCGCACTGCAGGCTTTTTATCTTTCGGCGCGCGTGGTTCTCGAAACGTCGATTCGCATCGAGAACATAGTAGATCCAAGAAGATTATTCTGGGCTGTTCACGTTAGATCGGAATGCTCTCCCTATCACAACAGATAACACATGCGGCACAGAAAGAAAGAATGGAACACGCGCTTCCCTTGGCGCAGAGATAACGCAGACCGGCGCAGCCGGGCGGTAAAAGCAAAACACAAATAAACAAACCCAATGTATGGTTCGCGGCATTACCCCCCCTCTAAGAGTGCATCGACCCGATGCTAACATAAGCGACAGTCCGAACAAATGAAAATAAAAGTTCGTCATCGTCCGTAAAAAGGTTTTAGGCGAACCACGTGGACGACTTCAGGCCGCCTGCGTTGTCGTGATGTGCCGGAGTCACCATCAGGGATCACTTCGTAGGTAAGTTGGCCAACACGTCGTAGAATCTGGTAGGGTCCGAAATAGCGTCGCAGGAGCTTCTCACTGAGTCCGCGTCGTCGGATGGGAGTCCAAACCCACACACGATCCCCTGGTTGGTACTCGGCGTCTCGGCGTCGGAGGTTGTAGCGGCCCGCATCCAACAGCTGCTGGTCCGTTATACGAACTCGAGCGAGCTGGCGGGCCTCTTCCGCACGTTGAAGATATCCGTGGACGTCGGCGTTGAGGTCGTCGTCTTCTACGTGCGGAAGCATGGCGTCGAGCATCGTAGTCGGCCTTCTACCGTAGACAAGCTCGAACGGCGTCAGCTGCGTCGTCTCCTGGATAGCCGTGTTGTACGCAAACGTGACATACGGGAGCACTTCGTCCCAAGTCTTGTGTTCAACGTCAACGTACATTGACAGCATATCTGCGATTGTCTTGTTCAGACGTTCTGTTAGTCCGTTCGTTTGGGGGTGGTACGCCGTCGTTCTTCGGTGATCCGTGTTGCTGTAGCGTAATACTCCTTGCATCAGCTCCGCAGTAAATGCCGTTCCGCGGTCTGTGATTAGGACTTCCGGGGCTCCATGTCGCAGCACCACTTGGCTTATAAAGAACTTGGCCACTTCTTGTGCAGTCCCCCTCGGAAGAGCGGCGGTCTCGGCGTAGCGCGTCATGTAGTCTGTCGCTACGACAATCCACCTGTTCTGTGATCGTGACGTAGGGAACGGGCCTAAAAGGTCCATTCCAATCTGTTGAAATGGTCTCGATGGGACGGCGATCGGTTGTAGAAGTCCGGCGGGTCTTGTCGGCGGCGTTTTTCGTCGCTGGCAGTCACGGCAGCTCCGGACGTAGTGGGTGACGTCAGAGGTAAGGCCGGGCCAGTAGTACCTCGCCTTGATTTTTCCAATAGTGCGGGCTGTGCCGAGATGTCCGGAAGACGGGTCGTCGTGGCACGCTTCCAAAATTTCGTCACGAAGGTCCGCGGGGATGACGAGAAGGTAATTCGCTCTTGTTCCGGGGCTGAAATTCTTCTTCACGAGGACGGAGTTTCTCAGGCTGAATGCTGGTAAGCTGCGTTTGAAGGTTCTAGGAACGGCAACGTTGCATCCCTCGAGGTACTCGATTATGACGCGTAAGTCGGGGTCGGCACGCTGCTGGGCGGCTAGGTCGCTCTCCGTCACGATCCCGAAGAACGCGCTGTCTTCATCAGAGTCTTGTGGTGGTGGGTCGACGGGGGCGCGGGACAGGCAGTCGGCGTCGGAGTGTTTCCTGCCGGATTTATAAACGACTGTAACGTCGAACTCCTGCAGGCGCAAGCTCCACCGCCCAAGACGGCCAGAGGGGTCCTTCAAATTGGCGAGCCAACACAGCGCATGGTGGTCTGTTACAACCTTGAATGGCCTTCCATACACGTATGGGCGAAATTTTGAAATCGCCCATATAATAGCCAGGCACTCTTTCTCAGAGGCAGAATAGTTTTTCTCCTCCTTCGACAGACCACGGCTGGCATAGGCGATTACCCTTTCGCAGCCGCTTTGCTTTTGGACAAGGACGGCACCCAAGCCTATATCACTGGCGTCCGTGTGCATTTCCGTTTCGGCATTTTCGTCGAAATGAGCGAGCACGGGCGGGCTTTGCAGGTGTTTTTGCAGCTCGCAGAATGCTTTTTCTTGCTCGTTTTCCCAGCTGAAAGGGGTGCTGTCTTTCGTCAAGCGCGTGAGTGGCTCTGAATTGCGTGCAAAGTTTGCGACGAAGCGCCGGTAGTATGCGCACAGCCCGAGAAATCTTCGCACGCCCTTCTTGTCTTTCGGCCTAGGGAAGTTCGCGATAGCTGAAGTTTTTGCCGGGTCAGGTAGGACTCCCGCGGCGTTGACGACGTGGCCCAAGAACTTGAGTTCCTCGTATGCGAAACGGCACTTTTCAGGCTTCAGCGTCAACCCCGACGTACGAATTGCCTCGAGTACAGACTCCAACCTTGCAAGGTGTTCGTCGAAAGTCCGGGCGAATACCACTACGTCGTCGAGGTATACGAGGCAGGTGTGCCACTTAAGGCCAGCTAGCACAGTGTCCATGACTCTTTGAAACGTCGCTGGTGCTGTGCACAGCCCAAACGGCATCACCTTGAACTCGTATAGGCCGTCTGGGGTTATAAATGCAGTCTTCTCTCGGTCTCTCTCGTCCACTTCAATTTGCCAGTAGCCGGTCTTCAGGTCCATCGATGAGAAGTACTTCGCGTGGCAGAGGTGGTCGAGGGCATCGTCGATTCGGGGGAGGGGGTACACGTCCTTTTTCGTGATTTTGTTCAGTCGCCGGTAGTCAACACAAAACCTTAATGTGCCGTCTTTTTTCTTTACGAGTACGACGGGCGCAGCCCAGGGGCTTTTCGATGGCTGTATAATGTCGTCGCTGAGCATGTCGTCGACTTGAGTCCGGATGGCTTCCCGTTCGTGTGAAGAGACGCGGTACGGTGACTGTCGGGTAGGTCGGGCTCCATCTTCGGTTATTATTCGGTGCTTCGCTAGAGGGGTCTGACGTAGTTTTGCGCTCGACGAAAAACATTCGCTATAGCGACGCAGCAAAGCCAATAATTTGTTTCGTTGTTCTTGCGGTAGCGCCGGATTCACGTGCAAGGGCTGCGGGAGCTTGAAGGTTTCTACGGGTGTGCGTTCAAAGTCGGTGACCGCGATCACGTCACTTGCTTCTTGCGCTTCTTCGAGGAATGCAATTTCCGCGTCCTTGTTTAAATGCTGGTACTCCTCGGTGAAATTAGTAACCAGAATGTGGGATTGGTGTTCCTTGAAGCGCGCAATGCCTCTTGCGACCGACACACCACGGTCGAGAAGCACCCTTTGATCAGTGTCTACGATAGCGTCGACGTCAGGAGCAGCATCTTCACAGTAGACTGCGACCATCAAGCTTGCGCGGGGTGGCAGGGTGACATGATCATCGGCAATCCTTACAGCAGCACGTCGTTCGGGGTTCGGTTCCGGCGTCATGGAGTGATTGGGGAAAAAAGTTATTGACTTGGTCTGCAGATCGATTATTGCCCCGTTGTCCATCAAAAAGTCCATCCCAAGAATTACGTCGCGGGAGCAGTTAGGCAGAATGACGAACGCCGCAGGGTACGTTGTGCCGTCTATGGTGACGCGCGATGTGCACGTTCCGCTTGGCGTCACGAGGTGGCCTCCTGCTGTGCGTATGTGCGGACCGTCCCATCTGGTCATAACTTTCTTCAGTTTAGACGCAAATGGTCCGCTCATTACCGAATAGTCAGCTCCCGTGTCTACGAGGGCGACTACGTCAAAGCCGTCGATGGACACCTTGACGTCAGAAGCAGTCTTCCTCGAGTTTCGGGTTCGTCGGGGCGTCGTATCTCTGCTTGTACGTGTTGACGGTCGGGCAGTGTGCATCGTCGTTGTCGTCGTCTTCTCAACGGACGTCTCGGTCAGGTCGGGTACGCGTCGCGCCGTGTAGCTGTCGTCGTGTTCAGGAGACTCGTTAGTGCTGGGTCGGGTCGTAGGGATGGGGGCATGTCGTGAATGATGGTCTTCAGCGAGTCGCTGCGTCGTTGGAGGGTTTTCATTTTTCCGCCGTTGTGCAACTTTACCTCCCGAAGTTGCTGCTTTTAGTTTCCCCCGCGTGGGCTGGGGGACCTTCCACGTGAGAAGTCAGCATTGCTACGGCGGTTCGGCGATTGGTACGGGTAGGGCGATGGCGAGCGGTTGAAACGGGATGGGCCACGGCTGGTTTCAGATAGATACTCGTCGATCTCACGTGGTCGTTGGCCAGGGAGAGGGCGAGGTGCGTCGACGGAGAAACCACGCAGTCCGAGTCTCTTGTATGGGCAGCGACGGTAGATGTGGTCGGCCTCTCCGCAGTGGTAGCACAGAGGACGATTATCGGGAGTTCGCCATACGTCCGTCTTCCTCGGCGTCTGGTTTCGGGCTACCGGGGGTCGGGCGGGTGACAGTGGGCGGCGGTACGGCGGGGCCTCTTGACGGCGTGTTGGGGCAGGGCGGGGTCGACGAACAGCCGCAGAGTAGGTCATAGCCTCGGGCTCGCGGGGTGCTTCGGACGGCACAGAAGTTCCCAAAGCCTGCTGTACTTCTTCCCGGATCACGTCGGTCAGTGAAGTGACTTGAGGTTCTGGTGTCGTCATCGGGAAAAGTTTCCGCAGCTCCTCCCTTACCACTGCGCGGATAGTGTCGCGTAGTGAGTCGGAGTTAATAGCGCTGGCACCAATCGTCTCCGAAACCAGCGCATTGATTGGGCGGTCGTATTGCCTCGTTCGGATTTCGAGCGTCTTCTCCATCGCGGCGGCCTCAGACGCGAATTCGGACACGGTCTTGGGGGGGTTGCGAACAAGGCACGCGAAGAGCTCTTGCTTCACACCTCGCATCAGAAACCGTAGTTTCTTTTCCTCCGTCATTCCTGGGTCCGCACGGCGAAAAAGTCGCTTCATTTCCTCGACGAAGATTACGACTCCTTCGTTCGGGTGTTGCGTTCGAGTTTCCAGTAAAATCGCAGCTCGTTCTTTTCTCACCACGGTCGTGAAGGTCTTAAGGAACTCGCTTTTGAATTGCGTCCAGTCGGTCAATGCGCTCTCGTGGTTTTCAAACCAAGTTCGAGCTGCATCCTCCAAGTAAAAGAAAACATGCCGGAAGGTTTCTTCATCGTCCCACCTGTTGAAGATCCGCACGCGCTCCAGCTTCTCCAACCATTCCTCTGGGTCTTCAGCAGGGGCTCCCCGGAACGATGGCGGTTCCCGGGGCTGCTGCAGCATGATTGGCGACGTTGTTTCTTGTACCATGGTGTTGGTTGCAGCGTTCCTTCTCTTGGGTCCTTCTGGCATCAAACCGAACTCGGGTGGTAAATCTTGCAGGCGGGGGCTGGCTCTTGTTGGACTGGCTTGGCGGCTTCTCGAGGTTGTAGTGGGCATGAAGGGTGCGTTACCCAGCACCTCCACCCGATGTCACGAAGCCAAGGACGACGCAGTTGTCTTGCAGGAGAAACAAGTTTATTGGAGCGAACTTGTGCTCCCCTAACAACTCAAAAGAATACAGAGGCGGCGAAGCAGCGGTCAACAAAGTGACTTGCGTCAGCGAGCGTCGCAGAATCGAATGCCCCGGCGTCCGCACTGCAGGCTTTTTATCTTTCGGCGCGCGTGGTTCTCGAAACGTCGATTCGCATCGAGAACATAGTAGATCCAAGAAGATTATTCTGGGCTGTTCACGTTAGATCGGAATGCTCTCCCTATCACAACAGATAACACATGCGGCACAGAAAGAAAGAATGGAACACGCGCTTCCCTTGGCGCAGAGATAACGCAGACCGGCGCAGCCGGGCGGTAAAAGCAAAACACAAATAAACAAACCCAATGTATGGTTCGCGGCAGTATCTTACGAAGATAGAAAGGCCAGCGCACGCGCGATATCTGTGAATCGCTTGGGATACACAAGAGAGGAACCTCGTGTTTAGGCAACTATTCATCAGCACTCCTGGAAAAAGAAATATCATACTTGTCAAGATAGCATCTTCCATTGAATGTAACATTCCCTCTGTTCGCTAATAACCTAATTCGTTCACTGATCACGCGCACGGCTACTCTTCGATTACATTTCGCCTATATAGTCCGTTCTTTATTTTCAAATAAACATTTAATATTCGGTGCTTTTGTCGTCTTTTCTTCTCTTTGTCCCATGCATCGCGCTGTTTCGTTAATATTAACCTGTCCAACTACAAACCCTGCTGCAGTTTTTTTATTTTCACAACTTAGGACGCGAATCTGCAGAAGGCCTGTAAGAATACTGCACGTGTTCAGGAGTTTTGTAATAGCAAGTCATACACTCAATAGCGAACCAACGAAAGCAAGGAAAGACATGCAAACCAAAGCAAGGAAAGAGATGCAAACCTGGTGCACTATGAAGAAAATAGGTCGTAGTAATTTACTACTATGGACTGAGAAGTCCAATCGAAGAAAGCGACGCAAACGCGATGCAGCAGTCAAGAAGTCATTAGTAAGTATCACCAAAATTCGCCCTCAAAGCACCTACTTTGAGAAAATTTAGGTTCCCAAAAAACGCTTGCGTCGCCTTATTGCCATCACCTCTGTCCGCTGAAACTGTTTTCAGCATCCCTGGAAGAGCTTTTCCGCTATCCCAACTGGCGCGAATTAAGGGTGTATTCCTACGGACTTGCAGGTACTAAACCATGAAATTCTACGCCTCATAAGTGGCCATCGAAAGCACACGAAGATCTCTCGACTGGAACCGGCCGTTGCATTTCCGTCTATAATTGACATTGTCTTAAGCCAAAGAACTGGCAACCCCAAGTGATCCCTTACTCATAAAGGGATCAACCCCAAGTGATCCCTTACGCACTGATTGATGGGGATGCCTGACGCCCGTTCCAGTCCCTTAGACGTCTGACACCCCTTGCCCCGTGAGAGAGAGAAGAAGAGAGAGAGAGCGAAATCACTTTATTAAGTTGAGAGCACTTTATGGGCTCCCCTTGTTGTCGTCGCTCCCTAACGGTCGATGCGACTGCCGGAATCAGGTGCCGCAGCAGCGAGATAACGGTCCCAAGCAGAGCCTGATGTACCGTCGTGAGGAGGTCACGCTGAGGCTTCGAAAACCAGTCATAACTGTTAGAACCTCGTGAACCGCTGGCGCTGGTCATACATCTCCCCGTTGTTTAGTGCAAAGAAAACTACATGTACATTTCAGGCCGGCCCCGTGTTCATTTAGTTAGGAATGCTCATTGGGTTGGTTTGAACAATAGTGAGCGAAAAAATGGGCCGCGCAAGAAAGAAATTCCGCTTTCGAAATGACGCAGGAAGGCTCCAGCCGCTCAAGAAAAAAACGCGTGTTCGAAATGTCGTAGAAAGGCTTCAGCCACGCAAGAAAAGAATGGCTCGTTCTAAATGACGCATAAAGGCAAGAAAAAATACGCATTCCAGATGACGCAAAACAGCTCCAGCACACGAACTTCAACCAGGCGCAAAAAGAACAGAACTCCCGCTGCCGCAGTTTCCGGCAGGGGGCGCGCGAGCACTGCGAAGGCGGGAAATTTGAAACGCAGCAGAGAGCGGGTAACGGCGCTTCAACTCATTAGGGCGAATCACTTCTCTGCACTGCTCCCAACAGGGCATTCATGCCCCCTCTGGTAATAAAGGCACTCGTCCTCCGCAATGCAAGGTTGCTAGAAACGCGTGCTGGCGCCGGTCGAAGGCTGGCGGCGATGGTGGCGGCTCAGTCAAGCCGAAGTAGTAGCTCAACCCCCGCTTGAGAGCTGCCAAGCACGTCCTCCCATTGCTGGATGCTAGATATGGGGGGAGTGGGTTAAGTGGACAGGCCCACAGAGCGTGGGTGAGATGTCAAGGGAGCCACAGGGAGGATAGTTGGGTGAAGGGAACTCAGACGGATAAATCTTGTGGAGGAGGTAACAAATGGCAAGGGAATTGAACTGAATTGAATTTAACTGAGTTGAACTGAATTGAACTGAGCTGAATTGAACTGAACTGAAGCCCCCATGTGTTATAACTGAAACTTGGCATCATGATCAAATTAGTGGCGACGAAGTCGTGCCGCCTGGCTACAGGCTTTACAGACGCGATAGGGGTACCCGCGGTGGTGGGGTTGCGGTGATAACTAAAGATAATATTGGGGTTACGGTTGCTGACCAACTCTTTGATCATGAAAGTCTGCTTTTAAGGGTGTCGGTGCAGGGAGACACGTTTTTCGTCTTTTCTGTTTACCGACTTCCGAATCCTGATGACTTGTTTTTGAGTAGGCTATACGACCACCTGCTAAAATTCCGACCACATGCTAAAATAACAGGAGATTTTAACTTACCATAGATTGATTGGAATAATATGCAATGTGGGTATTCTGTTGCGGCTGACGCTCTAGTTGATATAATGCTTACATTTAATTTTGATCAGATTGTTAGAGATTACACCCGCGGGAATGCAATTTCGGATGTCCAATTTCTTTCGAAAAAATTCAGCTTCGGAACAGTGCAGGTTGATCCTGGGATTTCTGACCATAGCCCAATTTACTTCTGCTGGTCTATATATACCGAGATGCAAAAGCAAAAAAATTCCTGCAGCAACAGTAAAAGACTATAACCGAGCCGATGACGCAGCTGTAATTGATTATTTAGAAGAGAATCTTGTTGCTACCAACAATAACGTTGAAAGTTTATGGCAGAAGTTTCATTCTGCAGTTAATTTCTGCATTAAACATTTCATTCCATCCAAAAGACTGCAAAAGCCCCGTAAAAACCCCTGGATTAATCGGGATGTAATACAGACCAAAAGAAAGATTAAGCGCATGAGAATGAAGAACGAAACGGTCACTCCACAATTTACGGGCCTAAAGCTTGATCGGCAAAGTAAAGTTAAGCAAGCGAGAAACAATTTTTTCAGCAACACTATTGCAGAATTCATTAAAAATGACCCTAGAAAGTTCTGGCGCTACCTCAGCCATAGTAAGAAGGCGATTGAAAAAGTCAGGGCTGATGATAAAATTTTGGATGACCAAACTTCTATTGCAGACACGGTTATAATCAGTAGTTTAACCTGTTTTTTCTAAACATGACAAATATAACCTGCCGAATGTTTCTCCTGTACCCGAAAACGAGTTTGATATAACTAGAGAGGGGGTTCTGGTCATGTTGTTGAAGCTAGACAATAAGAAGTCCACTGCCCTGACGGACTGTCAAATTCCTTGTTAAGACGTTACGCACAACACATCTCAATTTTTTTGACCGCATTGTTTAACTTCTCAGTAACTTCTGGTGACGTTCCAGCTGACTGGCGAATAGCCCGCGTGGCGCCCGTCCATCATTCTGGTGACCAGCTACTCCCTAAAAATTACCGTCCTGTCTCTGTAACTAGTTCCTGTTGCAAGCTTTTGGAACACGTACTCGTGATGTTTATTCGGGATTTCGTTACTAAAAACAATATTTTGTCCCCCCATCAGCACGGCTTTTGAAGGGGCCTATCTACAACCACGCATATTATTTTGACGGTACACGAGATATCGAGTGTACTTGATCAGTCCGGTCAAATTGACGTTCTGTTTTTAGAGTTATCGAAAGCCTTCGATAGAGTGCCTCATGGAAAAATTAGAGTGCCTCATGGATTGTATAAATTAGAGTGTATAGGGTTACCTTTGTACATAATTCGGTGGATTGCCTCGTATTTAGCCGATAGAAAACAGTTTAGAAATTGATCGTTGTTCCTCTAGTGCATTTTCTGTTACGTCGGCCGTTCCACAGGGGAGTGTTTTAGGTGCGCTGCTGTTTCTTCTTTATGTAAATGATTTGGTGGATGTAGTGCCTCATGATGTATCCATAAGTATGTTTGCCGATGATTGTGCTGTTTTTAAAGAAATATCATCCACAAGTGATCATTTCCTGTTGCAAAAAACTCTCTTGGGAATTGATGATTGGTGTATGCGTTGGAGTATGGCGCTGAATTCAGAGAAAACTGCACTTTTACGGGTCACAAGACAAAAATGTCCTAGTTCGTTTTCTTATATACTACATAAAAAGCATGCATTAGAAGTTTCCCAATATACCTACCTAGGTGTGACTCTTACGAGGAATCTTAGTCGGTCAGAGGATATATTGGATATTTCTTCATCAGCCCTGCGCAAGCTATGGTTCCTCAAAAGAAAACTTAAAAATGCTCCAGTTAGTACTAAGATGTTAGCCTACAATACATGCAATCGGTCAAAACTGGAGTATCCTGCTGAAGTATGGGATCCCCATTTTAAGAAGGATGTTATGCAGCTTGAAAGAGTTCAACGAAATTCAATGAGATTTATTTTTGGTAAATATAGAAGCCATGATTCGCCATCCTTGTTGATGCAGAAGTACAACGTATTGACTCTCGAGGCTCGCGGGAAAGTTAGTCACCTTGGGTTTCTTCATAACTGTCTTGTAGGGAAAACTAAATTATTACTTCCTAATTGTATAAAACTTTTAACTTCACTGACATAACCATGAATACTCATTGTAAGGTCCAATTATGACGTCAGCGGCCAGGCGCCCGGGCTGCGAGTGAGAACCCGCCACTATGTCTGGGGGCTCAGCACTGTGGGCTCTACGCCGCAGCCGTCGCCAATTCGTCACGGCGCGCACGGAAGACGGATTGTCTGGCCCACCGAATACCACGGGGATAATCCCCCATTGAGAGCGCGGACGGCGCCACCGGTGTCCGAGAATCGTCGACGTGACGCGCGGAGGTGGTGGAATTTCCGGCGTCGAAGCGCGCGCCGCATGAGACACCATTGTTAACGCACCCGGGCCGGCACAGTGCACTCTCACCGCCTTTTACTCTCACCCCGCGGGGTCGCGCGCATTTGGTCGTCCGCGGGCGTGCCGTTGACCCAAAGATGGCTGCGACTCATTGAATATTCCGTAGCGCACTGAGGGACAGCTCTCTACGTGAATTTGGGCCCTCCCTTACGCGTGTACGAACGCTCCAGGCGCGTTCCCGAGAGAGTGTGATCTCGAGGCATTATAAGGCCGAACGTGGCCGTTAGAAATCGTTCTCGTCTGAGCGCTGAGCTGGGCAGTTCCCGGCGGGACAAGGAGTCTCGACTGTTAAAGCTAGGTTAGAATTTGGGAGCCCCCTAGGCTAGAGGTTAATATCGCGTCGGAGGTTTAGAATACAGCGCCGTACCGGGCAACTAGACGGATCTTTCGGCGAGACGGAGTCTCGGCCGTCGTTTCTCGAGCGGTTTGTGTAGGCTCCTAGAATAGGAGAGTTAGAGGAAGTTGAGGAGCTCGAGTGATTTGTGCGCACTCGGAGCTAGCGTCTAGCTGAAGTTTGAAGTTTTTCCCTTTTTCTACTCATGTACCCAGTTTTCGTACTGTAAATAGCTGTATATAAACTTCCGTTTCACTTAATCAACCTCAATGCCTCGAGTTCGTCAATTCGACCATCTCCAAGAACTTCAACACCATCGCCCGGCCAGCCTCCTGCCAAATCAACCGGTGCCCGGGAGATTGGGTTCCTGATCGACACCGGACTTTGGGGAAACGAACCACAACCATCTTTACTGGCGCAGTCGATAGGATTTGGCAGAAGGAATCACTAGGCCACAACCAGGGTCAGCAAGCAGACGCACGCTCGACTTAATCGGCAGCAGCCGAGCTCCGCAAGGAGTGGAGCGGCAGAGCCAAGCCAGCGCACGGGGCCAACGACGCGGCAGCCGACCACCGAAGGTGCGGGTGGTGGGATTTCTTGGGCTTCGTTGTGGCGGTGTAGGCTGAGTCTGGGGTTCCATGGTAGTCACGCGGAGCATGCTGGCGAATATGGCGGAAGGAGACGAAAATGGTCAGACACATGAGGCGCCACCTCAAGGAGGAACGGCGGCAGGAGGGGTTGTCCAAGCGGAGTCTGAGGCAATAATTCTTAGACGAATGGAGTTGGAGTTTCAAGAGCGAAAGGAGGAAAGAGCGCGCGAAGCGGCAGAGCGAGAGAGAAAAGAAGCGCGCGAAGCGGAGGAAAAAGCGCGTGAAGCGGCGGAGCGAGACAGAAAAGAAGCACGCGAAGCGCATGAAAGAGCGCGCGAAGCGGCGGAGCGGGGAGAAGAGAGGCGCGAGAATCAAAGGAGCGTATGCAAAAGCTCAAGCTGGAATCTGAAGAGCGGTTGCGAATGTATGAGTTGTAACTGGAGCGGAAAAGGCAGACGCCCTTACGCGTGGACACCCGCGAGCAGAAGCAATGGGGCACAGACCCAGCAAGTCGTATAGCGACAGCGAAGTTGAATCGTTCCGGCCAGTGTTTAGAAGTTGAACATCGCGATGACAAAGTAGGCAGCCGTGACTGCCTACACGAGGCTAGGCTTTCCGCCGGTGTCAAACACGTGGAGACGGACATTGGGGTGAGGAGCGACGAGGTAAGCGCGCCCGGTGATACCGTAGAGCGGTGTAATGAAGCGATGCTCGAGCATGACAAGCAGCCTCGCGGGCGAAATTTGGGGATGGAGCTGGAGCGCATAAGGCAGAACCCCACGAGCAGGCCCAGTTATGGACTGACAGCAAAGTTGAATGGCGGCAGCCCGTTTTTCAACTTTAAGCCGCGCGAGATGCGAGATAAGCGGCCATGGCTACGCACAGGTGGCGAGCGGCTCAGGCTGGAACTGCTGCATGGAAAGGGAAGCGAGGGCGCGGAGTGTTCCAGCGAGTGCGTCCGTTATAAGAGCAGAGTCAAGGGGTAGCCCCGTTGTCGCGAGTGTAGGGCCGCCAGTTACCTTTGCACCAGACACTGAACTAATGCATGCTGAACTTGCTAGCATGGGCAGTACGGAAACTCTAATCGGTGGACCGGAGGAGATTGGCGTCGCGCAGGAAAGTCTTGGGGCCCGCCGCGCTCCAAATCCCGCTCGAAAGTTGCACGAGAAAGCGAACTCCGTGTCGGGCGTTCAGGAGTCGCCCAGAAGAGAAAGGAGATAGAAGACGAGAAAGCATGTGACGAGACGGAGCGAAAAAGAGACGGAGTTAACGATCAGGCTGAGGAAAACCAGGAGTTAAAGGCAGTTAAGGGAGCTGAGAAGGTAGACTGGGTTGAACATATAGAAAATGGAAGAGAAAGCGAGAGAGAACGCGAGAAGACGGAGGATGAGGAGCTCAGAACATTTGAAGAGGGTAGGAGCGATACGGAGATGTCGTGTGGGCTAGGTAGTCTTGAGAGTGAGAGTGTACCCGAGGAGGCTGATGGAGAACACCCAAATGCATGCGTAGAGACTGCGAAACAAAGAATGAGAGCTTTCGAGGAGGTTAGGAAGGAGAGAGAAAAAACATGTGAGGAGACAGATGCCGAGGAGACAGGGGAACAAGACGCAATCAGCGGTCTCGCAAAACCGGTGTCTGAGATAGAGCTTCGTAGCTTTAGTGTCGGTTGCGGTCGTTGCCGAGATTTAGTTGGGAGCCGCGCTGGAAAGGTTGATGCACAAAGTTCTGCGACCTGGCAGTGTGTCATAGGCACGAGTTCTGAGTTGTGCCAGAATGAGTGCGTGCTTGGACGGCTGCAAAACTGTCTTGGTCAGGCCGCTGCTCAGAATGACCTAGCGCACACGAAAGGTTTTTGGTAATAAGAGGTGCTCGTGAGGTTGTTGTTGTGGGGCAGTCTCTGCGTAAGGGAAAGAATGACCCCGAGAAGGTCGTCGCGTTCGCGGGCCGCCATTCCGATCCAGCATCAACCCTTCGCTCAAGCCGCCAGAACGCGGCATTGCCGTACGTCGGGGCATTGGAGAGGCATGGCCGCGTGGCCTATGGGGCAGAAAACGGTGTCGCATTTTGTGGTACCACTCCGTCTTCCCCGAAGTTGTGTTCGCCTCATGGGGCTAAATTGTCGAGACTTGCGTCGACATTGCAACGCTACACGGTCCGGATCATCCGCAGAGGGGTTGGAAATACTCGAATGCACTAGCCTGATTTTCAAATGATGATGGTTTGATTTTATTGGCGCAAGGCCTACATGGGCAAAGAGCGCCAAACACAAAGTGATTTGATGAGGAGAACACGAAATAAAATCAGTTAAAAACTATGAGCACGGGTGGTGTAAAGGGCCAGGGTGAAGAACAAGAGTGGTTAAAAGATAAAAAAGGTGGCTGGGGCATAGGACCAGGGGTAGAGCTATGGGTGGTATGAGATGCGTTGTAAAAAGTGAACTTCTGATAGGAACCTAAAGGTGCGCTGAACAGAAAACATGGCATCATCTCCTAAGAAGTATGATGGGTGTGGTGGAATATGTCGTGTGTGTAGTTGAGGGAAGTGTTTGCGTCGTGTAGTGTCGAGTGCCTTACATTGTATGAGGATGTGCATCACGGATAGGGCCTCTCCGCACCTGCTGCACAGAGGTCTTGGAGACCCAGTGAGAAGGTGCGAGTGTGTTGCATGAGTGTGCCCTATCCGTAATCTAGCCAAGGCGACTTCAGTGTATCTATTGCGTGTGTTGGTGGTGTATGGTCCCAAGTGTGGTTTTATTACGTGTAACTTGTTGTCTGTTTGTTCGCTCCAGTGTGTAGGGTAATGTGGTTATGTCTAGTGTATTCAAGAGTGTAGCAGCAGCAGCCATTCGATCCGCTGCTTCGTTCCCGGCTATACCACAGTGGCCAGGGACCCAGCAAAGGACTAGTTCAAATTTGCGGACATACACAGACATAATACCCTTGACTATTAGATTTACAACGTGATTTCTTGAAGACTTTGTTGCCGACAACGCCCGCACGACACTGAGGAAGTCTGTATATATAATGGATTGTGGGATGTGACTTTGAAGGATATGATTAACAACAAGAACTACACCATAAGCCTCTGCCGTAAAGATACTGGCATTACTATTAAGAGCTCTAGTAACATTAAGGCCGGGCCCATGCGCCGCGCAGGACACAGAGGTGGCAGTTTTAGAGGCGTCCGTATAAAATTCAGAAAATTGATACTTCTGCTGCAAATACAAGAAGTGCTGCAGAATTGCACATGTGGGAGCTCTGTTTTTATCTACATGTGTAAAAGATGTGTCGCATAATACAGGGCGGAGATGGCATGGTGCTATAAAATCTGTTTGAGAACTTTGTATGGTGTCTAAAAAGGAGACAGAAAGCTCTGACGCTTCCTCTCTAACTCTGTAAGAGAAGGGCGCAGAGAACGATGGTCGGTTTAGGAGTAGTGCAGTCTGAGACGTATCATAAAAAGCTGATTTAAAAAGATGGTGTGGCATAGATGAAATTTTAAAAGCAAAAAGGAGATCTGTGTATGCTCGCTGACGTTGTAGGTTCCACTTATTACACTCCACATAGAGGCTTTCGACCGGGCTAGTCCGGAAAGCGCCACATGCCAACCGGAGCCCCAGATGAAGCACTGGGTCCAGCACTTTGAGGGATGTCGTACTTGCTGACCCATAAACAACACTTCCATAGTCTAATCGTGAAGCTATCAGGCTAGTAAAAACACGTAAAAGAAGTTGTTTGTCAGGCTCTTATGAAGAGTGGGAGAGAACCTTGAGTATATTCATGGCCTTTAAGCATTTATGTTTAAGTTGTTTTATATGTGGAATGAACGAGAGCTTTTCGTCAAGGACTACACCTAAAAACTTGTGTTCATTTCTGACTGGAATTGAGACACCATTGAGTTTGATGTCTGGATCCGGCCGAATGCCACGCCTTTTCGAAAACAAAACACAAGTACACTTCACTGGATTAAATTTAAAACCGTTGCTATCTGCCCAGCCAGCCAGCTTGTTAACACCAAGCTGGACTTGGCGCTCGCAGATAGACAGGTTACAAGACTTAAAGGATAATTGCACGTCGTCTACATAGATTGAGCAGGAAATGGTTGGTGTGCAGAGCCTTCCGAAGAGAGTTCATTTTTACAATAAACAAAGTGCAACTCAAAACTCCACCTTGCGGAACACCGTTTTCCTGCACATGAACTCTAGAGAGTGCAGTTCCAACTCGCACGCGAAACGTTCTTTCAGAGAGGTAACCGGCAAGCGTGTTCCACATGTTACCCGACATACCAAAGGACTTCAAATCGCTGAGGATGACGTACCGCCACGCACTGTCGTACGCCTTTTCAAGATCAAAGAATACTGTCATACAGTACTGCTTATGGAGGTAAGCATTTTTAATATATGACTGTAACGCAATGAGTTGATCGTTCGTAGATCGCCCCGCCCTAAAGCCCGCCTGGCAGCTCTCGAGAAGACCGTTGTACTCTAAGAAGTACACGAGTCTCCTGTTTATCATCTTCTCGAAGAGCTTACACAGGCAGCTTGTCAGGGCAATGCGGCGATAACTGGCGGGAGAGGAAGGGTCCTTCCCTTCCTTTAGGAAAGCCACTACTATGGCCTCCCTCCAAGAGCGTGGGAAGTGCCCCGAAAGAAATATTTTATTGTAGAGGTGAAGAAGTGTTTCAAGTGTGTCTGCATGTAAGTGTTGTATCATTGTGTATGAAATCCTGTCTGCACCTGGAGCTGAAGGTTTACAAGTACCGAGTGCGACCTTCAGCTCATGAAGTGAAAAGGGGGCGTTATAGGATGAGTTCGACTTATTAGTGTCCCGCAAGGACTTCTTCTCACATGATGCTTTGTGTTTAATGAAAGTGTTGGTGTAGTGTGCTGAACTGGACACGTGTTTGAAGTGTTGTGCAAGTGTGTTAGCCTGGTCTTCCAGTGTGTCCCCTGTTGTACTAACCAGGGGCAGGCTGTGTGTCTGTTGTCCATTTAGTTTTCGTATTCGTGTCCAGACTTTGTGTGTGTCAGTGTATAAGTTGATGGAAGTGAGGAAGGTGCGCCATCTCTCCGTTTTCGCCTCACGACGCACTCGCTTCCCAAAAGCCTTTGCCCGTTTAAAAGAAACGAGGTTATGTGACGTGGGGTACCGGCGAAGGACACCCCACGTCTTGTTCTGGGCCTCTCGCGCCCGCCTGCAGTCCTCGTTCCACCAGGGCCTCCTTGGGGTGCGGGACCCACTGGAGGCCTGGGGAATGGACTTTTCGGCAGCGTCGAGGATGTGCGCCGTGACGAGTTGGGCGGCTTCCTCAACGTGTAGGTGTTTAATGGATGTGTGGTGTAGTTGAGATGTTGGTGTGAATGTGCTCCAGTTTGCTTTTGATTCATTAAACCTTTTATGGGAAGATGGACTGCTTGGGCTTGTACCTATATACGTTAATGAAGTGGGGAAATGGTCACTACCATATGGGTCCGTGCCCACACCCCACTCAAGACATGGAAAGAGAACTGCGGAACCAATAGCCAAGTCAAGATGCGAGTATGTATTGTGTCCTAAGTTATGGTATGTAGGCTGTTTTTTGTTGAAAAGGCATGCTCCGGAGGATGTAAGAAACTTCTCTATCAGGCGACCGCGGGCCTCCGTTGTGGAGGAGCCCCAAAGAGAGTTGTGCGCATTAAGGTCGCCTGTTAGTATGTATGGTTCGGGCAGCTGGTCGACCAGCGCCTCGAAATCAGAGCTCAGAAGTGCAAAATCAGGAGGAATGTAAATGGAGCATACCGTTATCAACCTATTAAATATTATCGTACGGATTGCTACAGCCTCGAGGACAGTGTTCAGAGTGACAGGGTGGCAGGCTAAGGATTTCCGGGCAATTATGGCCACACAGCCAGAAGAGTGTGTGCAGCTATTCCTGTCCTTTCTGAAGACCATATAACTATTCAAGAAATTTGTGTGCTTAGAATTCAAATGTGTTTCCTGAACACACATTACACCTGGCTGATTAGCATGCAGTAGTTCGTATACATCGTCAAGATTTTTAAGAAGGCCTCTACAGTTCCATTGAATTATGTTTTCTCTTCCCATTATTTAGTGTGAGAGCTACTGGAGTGTGTGTGTTTGTTTATGTGCTGTCTTTCGGGGCTGTGACTCTCGCCTTTTTTGGCTTGTCGGGAGGCTTTGGCGTTGGGACGCGTTCCTTGCGCTGCGTTGCAGGCAGGAACGGCCCGACATCCATCTCGTCGTCGGATGTCCGAGGGGTGCCCGACGGACCGGGCCCCCCGGACTTGGCCCCCCCTCGGGAGCCCTTCGTTTGAGCCGCCACCGCCGAGGGCGTCCGGGGCGCCAGAGGTGGCACGGGCGGTGCGGTGGCGGTGGGAACCGGTGCGGGGCCCGTGGTGTCCATCACCTCGGTACCCTCCAACGCACTGGAGGATGGGGAGACAGAGGCGGGAGCGGCACCGGTCCCAACGTAAGAGGTTGCCACCACAACCGCTGCTGCCTCAGCAAGCGGCGTAATGGCGGGTTGGGCTGCCAGAGGCAACCCAGGGGGGGGCGGGGGAGGGACCAGGTCAGACTCGCTGAACTGGGTCCCTGTGGAAACGAGACGCCGCTCCGCCCCCCGGCGAGCTGCGTCGGCGTACATCCCCAGGGGGAAAGAGGCGAACCTCTTTCGCGCCTCTGGGAAGGTAATGTTCTCAGTGACTTTCACCTTGATGATCTCCTTCTCCTGTTTGAATTTCTCGCATGTTCTAGAGTAGGCCCCGTGGGGCCCCTGGCAGTTAGCAGACATGAGGGTTTGCGATGGGCAGTTGTCTGATGGATGATCGTGTTGTGCGCACTTGGCGCATGTTAGTCGACCACGGCAGGCGGTAGTGCCATGCCCAAACCGCTGGCATTTAAAACACCGGCGGGGGTTGGGGATGTATGGTCTGACGGGGCAATGAATGAAACCTGCATTTACTGATTCAGGAACTGTGGAATGGTCAAAAGTCAATATTACATGTTTTCTTAGGATTTCCTTGTTATATCTACGAATCATAATACGCCTCACTGCTGTCACACCTTGGTCCTTAAGGCCTTCCAACAGATCGGTGCCAGTTTCATTCATTAGATCTGACTCAGAGATCACACCCTGGGAGCTATTAAGGCTGCGGTGGGGTGTGACCCTGATGTCGAGATCTGCGATGCGAGTTTGAGTCAAGAGATTTGTAGCTTGTTGCTTGTTATTCACTTCTACAAGAACTTCTCCTGTTCTGAGTTTTTTGGCTTTGTAGGGCTGACCAACAATGCCCTCAAGAAATTTGGAGATCAGGAAGACAGACTTTGTGGCAAGGGGGTTCGACGCATCAACAGATTCGATTACCAAAAACCTAGCATAGTTGTCCGGCTTTGGGAAACTCGTCGTTGGCAACGGAGGAAAGGATACTTCGGTGCGGCCCCTTTTAGGGGGCCGATCTTTGGATTTGGAAAATTTGGAAGCCATATATCATAGTATAAAAGCAGGGAGACGGGGGTACTTTCTCCTTTGACCTTACCCTGGTAGTCAAAGAGGTCCCGGAGCTCCCTGCCTGGTAGACAGGCAGGGAGCCCATCGGCCGGAGCTTGACCAAGGCTCCGACGGCCACCGTTAGAGGTTTCTACCCTTCACCTTAAAAACACATCACCACGGTAGGGCACAGCTTATATTGGGGGGCTCGGGGTCCGCGGTATCGCCAGTACCGTCACCAAGATTACTCAAGGTGCCCCTTGCGGGGCTGTATTCCGAATGTTGCTGGGGGAGGCCATTATTGAATTGCCTCCCAGCCTTAACACCGCCACGACGGACGTGAACGTTCCCGTTCACCCGTCCTTTTTCGTGGTGTGTGTGTGTGTGTGTGTGTGTGTGTGTGTGTGTGTGTGTGTGTGTGTGTGTGTGTGTGTGTGTGTGTGTGTGTGTGTGTGTGTGTGTGTGTGTGTGTGTGTGTGTGTGTGTGTGTGTGTGTGTGTGTGTGTGTGTGTGTGTGTGTGTGTGTGTGTGTGTGTGTGTACTGGGGTTGTGCGCGACGAGATGCCTTGGGTGCTCGATCCGTGCACCGAATTTGACCGATCCGCGCACCGAACCGAACGTTCTGTGCACCGCAAGTGAGCGAAAGCACAGCCGAACATTCATGAAGGAACGTTATCAGGCTACGCCGTCAAGGATGACATTTGAGTGCGTGCGCATTGTGACAATGCAAACTTTCTTAACGTTTTAGTTTTATTGAATGCAAAATTGCCTGTGTTGTTTGCCAGTCCTTATTCCTTTTGTTCTTGTTGTCGAGTGCCAGAATGTATGTGCGTGTTTGCAGTTATAGCTCGCATCCGTGTTAGGTTGAGTTGTCTTGTTGTTCGTGGCGTTTACGCGGCCCCGAGACACGACCCAATTTCGATTTACTCCCAGTTAGTGTTTTTAGCATTTTTTGGTGTGTTTCCGGTTTGCTATAGTATTCCGTCCCTGTTGAACGGCTAGTGAATAGGTTGTGTTTGTAGTTTAGGTGAGAGAGAGCTCGGATCAGCTGGACGGCGGAAATGATAGGGGGCTCATTTGTGGTTATACCTAGCTCCTTCCACGTGTTTTTTTTTTGTACCGCTGTTATTGCTGACGGAGAGATGAAACGAGTGGCCCTTTTGAATTCTTTTCGGATTGAGTGAACCAAGATGTCCAGTAATGGGAGTTGTAAGGTCCACTTATGAGATCAGCGGCCAGGTGCCCGGGCTGCGCGTCAGAACCCGCCACTCTGTCTGGGGGCTAAGCACTGTGGACTTTACACCGCAACCGTCGCCAAATCGTCACGGCGCGCACGGGAGACGGATTGTGTGGCCCCCCGAATACCATGGCGATAATGCCCCATTGAGAGCGCGGACGGCGCCGCCGGTTTCCGAGAATCGTCGACGTGACGTGCGGAGGTGGTGGAATTGCCGACGTCGCACCGCGCGCCGCACGAGACACCATTGTTAACGCGCCCCGGCCGGCACAGTTCACTATCGCCTCCTTTCGCTCCCACCCCGTGGCGTCGCGGGCACTTGCTTGTCCGAGGGCGTGCCGTTGACACAAAGATGGCGGCGCTTCATTGAATATTCCGTAGCGCGCTGAGTGACAGCTCTCTACGTGAATTTGGGCACTCCCTTACGCGTGTACGAACGCTACAGGGGCGTTCCCGAGAGAGTGTGATCTCGAGGCATTATAAGGCCTAACTTGGCCGTTAGAAGTCGTTCTCGTCTGAGCGCCGAGCTGGGCAGTTCCCGGCGGGACAAGGAGTCTCGACCGTTAAAGTTAGGTTGGGATTTGGGAGCCCGCTAGGCTAGAGGTTAAGATCGCGTCGGAGGTTTAGGGTACAGCGCCGTACCTGGCAACTAGACGGATCTTGCGGCGAGACAGCCTCGGCTGTCGTTTCTCGAGCGGGTTGTGTACGCTCCGAGAATAGGAGAGTTAGGCGAATTTGAGCAGCTCGAGTGATTTGTGCTCAATCGGAGCTAGCGTCTAGCTGAAGTTTGAAGTTGTTCCCTTTTTAAATGCGAATGCATTTCTTAGTCGGGGGTTGTCGTGCTCCGTCGGCGTGCGCCTGCATTCCTCCAGCGCGAGCGCACGTGAGCGCGCGCCTCGTAGTTCTGCCTTCGTCGTCGTCGTCGTCGTCGTCGTCTCGGCGCGGCGGACCCGCGCCGCTAGTCTTTTTAAATGCGAATGCATTTCTTAGCGGGTGGTAGCTCGGGCGGGAGAGCGCGCTGGGGCGTGTGAGGGCGCTCGCATCGCGGAGCTCGGGCGGAGTAGCGGAGAGTGAATGGAGAGAAGGAGCGCGCTCGGGCGTGTGAGGCCGCTCGCATCGCGGAGCTCGGCGGGAGAGAGAGCTCGCGCGCGGGGCGGGCGTGTTGCGCGGGTCTCTCTCTCCTCTCCGCGTACCCTCTCTCCGCTCGCTGCGCTCGGAAAATGTATATAAATGCACTGGAGCGCACGCCTCTCTCCGTTACTGCTTGCCGCAGCGCACTCATCGGTGCACCCAATGCATTCGCATTTCCGCACGATCCCCTTCGGGGAGGTGGGGGCAGTTTTTCTACTCATGTACCCAGTTTTCCTACTGTAAATAGCTGTATATACACTTTCATTTCACTTAATCACCCTCAACGCCTCGAGTTCGTCAATTCGACCGCCATCTCCAAGACCTTCAACACCATCGCCCTGCCAGCCTCCTGCCAAATCAAGTGGACCCCGGCGATTGGGTTCCTGATCGACACCGGATTTCGGATAAACGAACCACAACCATCTTTACTCTCATTATCGCCAATTTTCGCAAGAACTTACTCGGACAAGTACACATTTTTTCCCCGAGCTGTGTTTGAATGGAATTCTTTGGCACAAGAGGTTTTTGAATCTGGTGATTTTATGAAAGAGCTTGAGTCTCACATTGTAAATTTTGTTGGGTGAACGTTGCTATAGTCTTCGTGTTGTCTTGATTGTTGTTACTAATCTTCATTATATTGTATGTATACTGTGTAGCCCCTCCTGCCAGGGCCAAAATACTGCCTGCAGTATCGTTAAATAAATAAATAAATAAATAAATAATAAACAAATAAATAAATAGGCGCTCCTGAGCGTTGGTGAGGGGTGTGGGGTGGGAGCAGGGGATAGCGGCAGCGCGACAGGCGGTGGTGCTGTGTAACTTCTATGGTACGAGAGCCGTCGATCGGGAGCCGCCCGGCCACCTTGGTGGGGAGAGCGGAGGAAGCCCAGCACGGCTGGTGAGTTCGCGTGCTGCTTTGCGGGCCACCTCTTTGCCTCCCACCCCGGTGTGTGCCGGTATCCAGACGATGTTGACTGCTTGGGCAGGGGGCGTCTGGAGGAGAATTTTGAGTGCTCTAGGCGAAATGCTGCCGCGAACAAAGTTTTGAACTGCCATCTTCCACGGAGCGATTATAATAGGCATTTTTAGCATATCGTTACCGTGTTTGCGTTACCGTTTACCGTGTTACCGGAAGCTGCTGGCGATGGAGGAGCCTGTGCCGGTAAGATTCCGTTCGCGGTAACTCTCCCGCTGCGCAGTCGACTCCCGCAAACACGGTAAACGGTAACGTAAACACGGTAACAATATGCTAAAACTCTGTAATGTGTGTTTGCGGCCTGGTGATTAGGAGCAGGCTATTGCTGCCTCCTCCACCGTTACGCGTAAAATGTCCGTACGATGGGGAGAGTTACCACGGGATACTTGGGAGGTGAGTTACTACTGTTAGAGGTAGGCCGTTCGCTTGTGGGCACTCCAGGGCGTCTATATACAGGATGGTGGGGGAGACGGCGTATTTATCTGTAAGGGCATGTGCGCGCACGCACCTGCGCTCCTCCGCACGTATTAGATGCATGTTCCGCGAGATGGGGCGTATGGGGGGCGCTCTCGGATGTCTTCAGGAAACGAAGCTTCACTTTCAACTATCGCCCAATGGCCAAATCGGGCGGTGAAGAATGTCCCGCCCTGAGTAGAGAGCCAGCGCAATTTAATAATGTGATAGGCCTCTGATAGATCGTGGTCAGTACTGTGTACTCCCAAGGAGGCGAGTCTGCCAGTGGAAGAATGGAGGGGGATTAGTAATGCTGCCCCGCATGCCTTTTGGATGAAGCAGTCAATTTTGTTTATGTCCGAGGTGTAAGCCTAAGGTAGAGGTGGGAGTACGTGATCCGACCGAGCATGCAAGCCTCAACTTGACGTATTCGTGCGCTCTCCTTGAGCCCCTGGGGCCGGCTAACAATTCTAAGAATTAGGCGAATTGTTTGCTTGACGTGAGATTTAAGTACTGAAAGGAATTTACGGTTACATCGATTGCGTTGTATAATGAAGCCTAGCACCTGTTGGGCTTGCACCTCTGGATTGATCCGGTTGTAGGGAAACTTGTACGTTCGCTGAATCACGGCAAGACCGGGCAGGGAGAATGAGCATGGCAGGTTTTTGCGGAGAATCTGAAGCATAGGAAGAACCCAGCACGCTGCTCCTCTCCGCGAAATGGGCACTTGGATGAAGGATGATTTCTATCTGTCGGTACCTCCAGGTACCGACATCGTAATGTTTCCGCATATGAACTGCATTTCAGGCCGGGTACCGAATTCAGCTTTTTGTGTGTTCGCGATTGCAAAATTTAACAGAAGGTGGGACAATACTGAACCGGTGTACCAATGGAAGGAAGATGGATACACTCAGAACGGGGTGCCCCCACCCGGAGTGCGGCGATGCGTGCGGTGAGAAAATCACCTATGTAGGTGTAAGCGCGCTCTCCCGGATGGATAGACTCTAGGCCTCTGAGGATGGCACTATGGTAAACTCTGTCGAATGCTTTTGTCAAATCCAGTGGAAGGATTTCCGGTGTCCCGCGTTTAGGTGGTTGGGTAACGATGTCTTGTTGTAGCTGGAGGAGGATATCCTGGGTGGACAAGTTAGGTCTAAACCCCAGCCACCGTGGCGGAAAGGCCTCCGTGCTGGTGATGTGAGCGTTTAGTCTGCTAAGGATTAGTTCTTTCTAGTACTTTGCCCCCACACGAACTCAGCGATATGGGGCGAAGGGTTCCGAAGGTAAGAAAGAAAGAGAGTGAGAAACATCTTTATTTGACCTTCTGTAAAGGCTTCTGCGTTGATGCGGTTGAGCTGCTGTTACAAGTCGGCTCCGAGGACTTCCTCAATGTATTGGAGGAAGACTCCCCAATGCTCCTCTTCCATCAATAAAATGAGGAGGTGGTCAAGTGTCTGACTAAGGAAGAATAAAGGCCGGTGCTTTTCGTGCGCTTGCGGCGAGTGAGTTAGAGCTGTTTGTGCGTCCTCGGGAGGGGGGGGGGGGGGTACGCCACTCCGCCACACAGTGAGATGAAGGAGAAAGGGAGCCTGTGTACCTGTGCCTTGTCTGTACATCCCGTGCGCAGTCCCACGTGCAATGCTGGTTGTTAGGGCACCTGTCACCGCCGCGTGGGCAGCTAGGTTGAATAGGTTTATTTTCTTGTAGTGGACCACTTGGGGGGCGCGTAGATCACCTGCTTGAGCAAGGCGGAGGCAACTTCTTTTCGATCGTGGCCAAGAGATGGGGGGATGCAGTGTGTGTCTTGATCTGTGCGCAGCTCAAACAAACTTCTTGTGCCTGGCTTTGCTTTCTTCGACGTGGCTGGTGTTGCCATCGTATCCCTCCGCGAGCGCAATTGGAGGCTCAGACTCGCGGAAGAAGGTTTTGCGCTCGAGTTGGTGAGTCGCTACATTTACTGAATTCTTTCATGATATGGGATCCAGCGTAGTTTGACTGAAAGCTCTCTTTGGGAGGTTAGATGTACTTCGAGATTGTGGCGTATGTGCGTGGCTATTTTGTGGCGGCAGAAGAGGCGGATGGCATCCTGGCTGTAAGTCAATATGAGCAGTTTCCGTAGGCCGGTGAAGTTCCTGATACCATCTGCTGTGGTTACGCTTCGGCCAGACCACGATCATGTATTCCCAGGAAGCGACAGGTAATTTGTCCGTTCCGTTAGTATGCGGCGTTAGCAACTATACCGTCGTCTGATACGGTGGGGTAGGTCTAGACCGGAGTGTAACCCTAGTCTGTGTTTTGCGCCACTAAGCGGCGGGTGGCACGCGCTTTGTGGACTCTACACTAGTGGTCTTTTTGCACGCTTATCTGGCGGGCCTTAGGATATACAGTCAACCCCGACAAATGCTCGGAGGGAGGAGGGGCGAAGGGCGTTTTGTAATGTAGCCTTCTGTTTCCTCAATGTGTGCCCCTATTGAATGAGTACAGCTCGTCCCTGTCTAGAGGCGCGCAGCCGAGAATATCGCGCTTCTTTGTGGATGCCTATGCGGGCTGAGATTGGAGTGTGAACTCCCATTCATCAAATCTCGTCGTGTGAGGTGTAATTTGGGATTCCCAGGGCAACACAATAGGTTCGCGAAGCTGCGTTTCTAATTTGTGTATCTGAGTGTGGGTCAGCCCCGTGTAAGGGGCTGCGTACTTGGTGCGGGAAATGATAAATGCCTCGAAAATTCGTAGTAGTTCGTGTTCTTTGACCCTATCTCGCTTCTTGAAGTCCGTCTAACCACGTGCGTGATCTCTTTGATCTGAATCGTGGTCTTATTAACCCAAGTGTCCGCTTTGCCTTGTAAATGCAGCCAGACTAGAATTTGTTCTTTATTTGCTATGGTGGTGTCGCCTAGTGTTAATTTTGTAAAATTGCGACTAGGGTCAGTGCGGCCAGCTGGACCACCCTCCTCCACGATGTATTGGGTCTTAGACGGGGAGCAGCTGAGGTGACATGAATTACTTCGTGCATTTGGCGATGCTAGGGCCCGGGGGAGCCCTGAAAGCCCCACACATTCGGATTAACACAAGAGATGTTGAAGTGAACGTCAGTGATTGTGTCTACTTTGGCAGGTGGATCTTTGAGGACCTTGTTAAAAAGAGTTTGGGAACGAATGGATCCTTGTGTTACTCCTTTACTTGGTTCGAAAGAGCCTACTTAGCAGCCGTCTGCAGACTTCCGTGGTTCGGTCACTGAAAAAGTTCCGTATGTAATTATATAATCGTTCACCGCATTGGGTGCTTTGGAGTTTTTCCAAGATGGCTTCATAACGTGCATTGTTTAACGCTTGTACATATCGGGTGCTACAATTGTCCTTAATTCTGCGCTGCTAGGGGAGTCGTGAACATCATGCTTGAGGCGGAGCATTCAGTCCTGAGTCTGTCATGTCTCTTCAGGTGTTGGTGTAACACTGCCTTTATGTTGATCACCGACGTAAGGTGCTCTAGAACCATAATATCCGTGGGTTTGCTGCAGCATGACGTTAGTGATATTGGGCGGAGACGGCAATTGGGTGGTTTTCCTAGTTGTGGTATAGGTATCATTATTGTCTTTTTCCATTCCTTAGGAAGTGCGGCGGATATTCACACTTCATTTATGTACCGAAGTAGTTCATTTATGGCGTTCTCTGGCAAATGTTTGGTGAGTTTATGGGCGATTCGACCCTTTCCCGGCGTTGTGCTTTTCTGTATCTTACTTAGGCAGTTGTCCTATTCCTGCCTGAGAACGACGCGTTGATACCTTTATCCAGTAATTCCCCAAACCCGGGAATGTAATTGGCTAGAGCTTCTGCGTTGTAGCTGTCATGTTGTATCATTTGATGGAACTGCCGAGCGAAGTCTTCATGTGAAAGCCCCATGACCGTCCGCATGTTCTTCGTTGAGTGCCTCGCTCTGGCCTGTCCCTGCAAATTACGCAGGATTTGCCACGAATGCTTCGTGTGCAGTACTTTGCTGATGTTTCTGTGGCAGAAATTCATTGACTGATTCGAGCGCAGTTCATTTAAATAGCGTACGATATCCTCTGTAATGTTGTGTGTGATCTTTTTAAGTTGTTTTTCTATTTTATTCCTGTTCCTCTACTTCGTTAGCTTCCATTGCTTCGCTACAAGGTCTTACAAGCGCCGGTGTGGAACGGCCTTCTTGATTTCAGCAGGGCAAGTCGTGATCTGTTTCTTTTAGCCTGTAGGACCAGTTGCGTCCAGGAACCTGAGGGAGCGTTCGCGGTCTGTGCGTATTCTACAGTCTCTCGAAAGTTATCCGAGTCAATGTGTTTTATTGATGCCGCATTCCTCTTTGCTGTCATTCCCTGGTATAAATCCGCAAAAGTACGAACTCGTCTCTGCCTAAAGTTTCTAACTTGTTGTTCAATAAGATTTCTCCTTCTCCCTTCCGCCAGGGAAGATGGGGATGAGAGTCTCGGCGTATACTGTTCGCGGACCTGGTGTCTCACCGTTTGAAAAATAAACGTTTGAAAAAATAATAAACTGCGCAGTCTATGCTCAATGGTTGGTAACGCATTTGACACCACTGGGCGCGTTGCCGCACGTGGTTGTACAATCAATCACGGAATACGTTGTGTATTGTGGAGCAGTAATATCGTCTTCTGCATTATTCCGACCTGTGGTCCTCTGTATGTGGGCTAGACTAACCGGTGTATTAATGTACCCCTTAGGGAGCATCACTCTTCTGTGAAGGGGAAACCTTGCACGCGTTTGGCCTCTCATTGTTCGAAATGTGGCTGTGAACCATGCTTTTACGTCACGGAAGTTCTTCTCAAGCACAGTGGTCGCACAAGAGAACTGGCCGAAGCATACCACATACAGATTATGGTCTCCGGCTGTGTTAGACAACCCTCTCTCAGTATTTATGCGAATGAAGTAACAGCTCTTAAAGGGACCCAGAAAAGCCTTTTGTAAAAGTTATAAAAGGCCTTTATTGTCACGTATTACCAATACAGCGATGCAATACCGTTGGAATTATTGATCTACATTCAGCATTAGCTGCGCCAGAAGCACTTAAGTGCACCTCTCCACCCTTGCCGATCGATTCCTCCTCCTTCTCTGCTTCTTTCAAAGCAGCTGGAAACACTGGGAATAGCCATGTGACATCGCGACGCTCGACTTCCCTTCTCCGCTAGCTACATTCCTGCGCCTAGGCACGCGTCAATCGCTGCAGACCCGCCTTTGCCTCGGGATCGCGCCGGAAGGAGGAAGAGCAACCGGAAGCCAATGGCAGTGACGTTGCCGGCTACCGACGATCGGACGAATCAGGGGGGCGCCTCGCCGTTGCGTCATCCACGATCGCCGTTGCGTCAGCCGCGGTCGGCGTTGCGTCAGCCGCGGTCGGCTCGCTGCGGCAGCGCGCTCATCCGCTGAGGAAGGCGGTCTTCGAAAATTGTTTACAAATTATCCGTACAACGTATGGGGCTCACACTTGGCTCAAAAATCCCCCGTTATGTGTTCTACCACCTGAATGCATTTTATTGCCACCTTCACAAAGCTTTTCTGGGTCCCTTTAAAGACAGATGGTAAATACGGGGCTCAGAGCAGTTTTTTTCTATTACCCACATTTGCGGACGTCCAGGGGTGACACGTGCTTTGTTTTGGTGGCTCTGAGGGTATATATATTGCCGCGAACCATGCATTTGCTTTGTTTATTTATGTTTTGTTTTTGCCGACTGGCTGCGCCGGTCTGTGTTATCTGTGCTATCCGTGGGACAAGTGAAGCGCGTGTTCCAATCTTTATGCCGCACCTGTTATCTCCTTTGATAGGGAGAGTGTATCGACGTAATGTTACCAGCCTAGAAAAATGTTGTTTAATATTGAGTGTTCCGGAGGCAATTGGACGGTTCGAGAAACACTCGCGTTGAGAGGTAAATGCCCGCAGAGCAGACGCTGCCGTATTCGATTCGCCAACACCAGTCTGCGCACGTAACTCTGTTGATTGCTGCTTCGCCACCAGGGTATTTTTTTAGTTGTTAAGGGAGCATAAATTCGCTCCAATAAAGTTGTTTTTCCTTCACGCCAACTGCGTTATCTTTGGCTTTGTGACAATATGTGTTTTCTGTGAAAATACACCTTTCAGTTGTTAGTAAGCACCAGTGTCGTCCTTCTTTCTTGTTCGTGTTTTATAGCTCGCGCTTAATTTTCAACAAAGCTTTAGGTCATTCGCAAGAGTCATTTGGTGCGGTTCCATGCATGCTCCAAGAGTCACCCGTATTTGCATGTTGAGGTGTAGCCCCATTCGACGTGAGGGCTATCGAAATCAACTGCAATGACTACTTCTTCGTGTCTATGCTTCTGTAGCAACCCATGAAGCCATTTCTGGGGCTGTCATGCGTCCTTCCTGGGAGCCGATAAGCGCTAAGTAGGATTACATGGCGATCTAAAAATTCTGGTAGTTGTCGGTCGTCGGTCGTTGTTATAACGTGTTAAATTATGCTGAATGGCTGCCTGTGGTTTGTGGATCAGCGTGGCGGAGATTATGCGAGCGCTTTTTTCCTCCTCACTGTCTTTCCTCATCATTTGCGCTATACTCTGCTGGGAGGAGGGATTGTAACCTCAGAGTTCATATTCCTCCCGCGTTTCTTGTAAGATTATAATTTGTGTTTTTTTATTATGTCCAAAAATTGGGCCAGCAGATTCATTTTTCGCTTCAGGCAGTGGCAGTTGCATTGCAGTATGGTTAGTGTCCGTCTAGGGAGGGGCTGTCGTAGTGCTGAGAGATCATTCCGGTGGGAACGTTTGGTTATGACCGGAAGTGCTGTTGCGATGGGCTTAGTTCTTTGTGCGCTTTGCTGTGTAACAGTGACACAGTCCTGGTCACTCATCATTGGATGAGTGACTGATTTCTGGTAGATGATTCAGTGGCTCTCCTCTTAGGCAGTGTACGTACCCGTGCCTCAATGTCACTTAGGCCTTCTTCTAAGCGTTCAGAGAGCCTGGCGGCTAAAGTATCTATAGCGCGCAGTCCAATGGTGTCTATTGTAGTCGCGATTAAGCGGCGACGGGTTGCTCTATAATTGCCTCGACTGTGCATAACTGCTCCTATTTTACAGCGTTCGTTTCCTAGTGTAGTTCTTGCAGCATTGGGAAAATAACGCTTATGGGGGTGACGAGTGATCCGCTAACAGCTTCAATTTCCGTTTGAAATGGTGGCGGTACCCACTGGTTGGCTTCTTCGATAAGCTGGTTCGTCGATAAGAGGTGGTGTCGGTGTATAGTCTTAGTCGCAATGCTTGCCGTTTGTGGCTCTGTTGGTGTGATGTGTGTGTTCTTTTTGTTTAGGTTGCTGCCTTGTAGGGGAGTGGAGGAGTACGGACCAAGTGGCTGGCGGCTCACGTTAAATGCGGGAACATACTCTCGCATCCTGGTCGTTTCAGTGATGCTATGGTGTGAGGCACACGCGTATTTCCTTGGGATGCTCTGTGAGTGACATTCTGTGGGCTTGTTTTGGATGATGCACCTCGTGGGTGTCTCGTTGGTTGATCAACCGTATTTCCTTGGAAGTTACCACTGACTGTACCTCCTCGCGGCTGCTGCAGTTGGACAGGCCGTGCCAGGCGAGGTTCTTGTGTGTCGGGCTTGGTGTTTCTGCATGAAAAGCTAGGCTTCTTCCCCGAGACTCCGCGGTATGCTTGAGCGATTATCCCCAAAATTTATGGGCGGGTTTATCTTCTCTTTAGGTGGCGTTATTGGCGGTGATAAGGCTCTTTCGACGTCTGTTTGCCAGCCTTCTTGCATTCTCGTCCGCGGCAGTTCTCGCTTTGCAATCTGAAGACGAGAAAGGCTAAAGTCGACTGGCAATTTCACCTACCTCGAAGCCCCCTCCCCCCCCGCGTTTATATGAATCCCATCCAAAGAATCAAGGTAGGGTGAGCGGAGGGGTTCCCAGAAACGGAGCTATCGTATTTTCACGATTCTAACATGCACACGTTTTTGCTAAAAGGTAGCCTTAACATTTGTGTGCGCGTTACAATCGGGCTCAAAACCGGAATAGGCTTCTAAGCAGCCAGCAGTATTGCCATACTGATCGAACACGAAGTCCCCCCAAAATCCAACTCAATCTAATAAAAACAATTCGTCAACACCACGTGAGTGAATTTTGGGGCACTACTTCCTCAATAGCATGCCGCATACCTTGGTCAGCTTTTGGACATTTTTTGTGCCGCTACAATTATCCAGTCACGACTGGTATTACCAAGACCAAGGCTCTGGAAATCGCAAATAGCTTCAATGTTCCCTTCTGTAACTTTATTTCTAGCAGCACCTGGATAAGCACTCTTATAAAGCACAACGATTTTTGGCTTCCACAGCTGCATACATACGCCAAAGAATATCTACTTCTTGCAGGTAAGTGGTATCATGTGTTTTTCACCTGCGTGGTACAGTCAGTGCTAATTATTTTTTTTTTCAAACTTCTTGCGCGAACTTACCCGCGGGTTATTGATCGGAGCGCGTTAGAACCGCGGAAATACGGTATTCTGCTCGTCGCACCTCCCCACGCCCACTCAGCCCGTGAACGAGTCAAGCTACCCCCTGCCTCCGGGTCGACTGGACAAGCCGCGACGGCTCTGCGATCCAACCCGTCCGCTAACACATGGGGTGGCGGTTGAGTACAAAAAACCTGTTCATTCCCACTCAACGCGCTCTCGTCGGGTCAATGTAAACGGGGCGTGCGTCTGTAGCAGCATATTCACCTTGGCAGTTGTAGCAGCGCGTCATGCAAGAAAGCGCCACCTCCAGCACCGGGTTGGCTGCAAAGATGCCTTCGCAGTTGGGACAGGTCCCAGTAGTGCCTTTATTAAGTGCGATGCACTTCTTAAGCGACCCTGAACCTGCGTCCACCGGCGATGTCCGCATAGCATACCCACGTGGGGGATTGGCCAGGAATCTCCTCGTCTTCCTTGGCAACGGGGGGAGATGGGCGTGCGCTGCCTGGCCGCTGACATGGCACATACCCACGTGGGGGATTGGCCAGGAATCGGGCGTCAGAAGGGCTAATGCACCCGCTTAAAGGAGTACTGACACGAAATTTCAAAGCTGAGATCCGCTCTAGCAATCAAGTACAACGACAACACAAATAGGTGTCTGTGAATAAATGCATCTTTCTTTCTTTGTATGTGTGTGTGATCTCTCTTTCGCGAACATTACCGAACCGCGCAAATTCAACTCGTGCATTCGCACTTTCACATTCTTCCCCTCGGGGAAATGCGGGGAATTTTTAGGGCATGCATCGGATTTGTGTCCGAAAATGATGAAATTCAGGCATAGTATGCTTCTCGGGTGAGGAGGATAGCAGCGCATTACGCTACAGTGAAATAGCACACAATGGGGCACCCTGAGGCCTTCCAATGTAACAAGGATGACGTCGGACCAACCCATGGGAGGGGCTAACACAATTCGGGTTGGTTCTTATTCCAGGTATGACCGGAATTCTCGTTCGGTTGTTTCAGCGGAGATTCTATGAACGAAGCCATTGCAAGAATTTCACAGCGTGGCAGTGCAAACCGAAAACGGATGTCGGTGGTCCTTTATAGACCATAGCTTGATGGCTGGAACTTTATCCTAGGAGTATTCGCGGTAGCTGTCGATCCCCTTCAGGTTCTCTGTCGGGCGAGGTTTGAAGTAGGTATCACGTCGTTCCGCCGAATTTACTCCCGTAGCATTCAGGACGGCGAGAAGTCCGCGTGGGACAGGTTCTAAGTCTGTTCAGTAAGTTAACTTTGCAATAATGGTAGAACTGGTGGCATGACCAGACCTTTCTACCGTCTGGGTGACGTAATTGTCGCCCATCCTCGTGAGGAGAGAGCCGATGCTAGGACAGCTGTTTGAAGAAGATGATAGGCTCTCACCCTGCCGCCGCTTTATGAGCGCACCGGGATCGCGTAAGGCTTAGCGCACGTAGGTGAGGAAATGCTCCACAACGCGAGAAAAGGTACTTGCTGTCGCCGCCCTTACGGTGTCAAGACGTGTAGGAGGATGAGAGAGGTTTGCTATGCTTAGGAATTAAAGGGGACATGTAGACAAAACACTTTTGGTTCATTCGAACGTTTGCCTCGTTGGAATCATACCTACACAACTTTTAACGCACCCTTCGATAAAATAAGCTATATAATTAGAAGGAAAGGGAATGTCCATGCGACCCACCAGCTCATTTCCCGCAACAGCACCTCTGAGGACATATGCTAGAAAACAAACAGTGCAAGAAAGACGAGGACGAGGAATGCAACAGACACAGCGCGGCATATGCTGACATATGCCCAGCTATGCGATTGGCTGAGGCCGTCAAAAGCAAATGCAAATCAAGCAGGGCTTATAAGCTTGCCGAACGAGCTTTTTCCTCTTAAATATAACTCATATTCATTTTACAGCCGTAAGAATGGGGGAGAAAACAATGAAAGATACGAAAATACACGTAAACATACATAAGTACGGATGGTGACCGCTCTTGGTATTGGACGCACTATACTTGTTTTAGATGCACAGCAGTCCACCGCTTTGAAGTTGTCTTATGCGACACTGGCTTAATGGCGCAAGCGACGTTGTCTTACGTGACCATGTTTGTCGAGGATAGCCGGGTTTCACGAAACAATTATTTTCTACCGCAACAAAAACAAGCCAAGTGTGGACTGATGGGCGAGTTGGTATTTCGACATTCTTGTATTACAGCGCACTACAAACAGGACACAGGGAAGGACGCAGACACAGCGCTGTAACCAGCGCTGTATCTGCGTCCTTCCCTGTGTCCTGTTTGTAGTGCGTTGTAATACAAGAAAAACAAGCCAGGCGCAAATACCGTCAGAAGTAAAGCAACGGCGGAAGACGGTCCGCGGCTCCGTATGGTAGCGCCATGTGGGAGGACTAAAGGTAAGCAAGGCTGCACATCCGGATGACGCACTGGAAGTTCATTTGAACACCCGCCCTGTTTGTTCATGGAAGATGTCACGAAAACACCCTATTTAGCGGGAGGACCGAAAGTTTAACCCAAATAAATTAATTTCTCCGTGAATACGGCATCGTTTGCTGCAGGACAAGCGCTAGGGGGACACTATGAAACACGAAATCTTTCGAATAAAACAAACCGTGCGCACGAGTTGCTGCGCAGGAGTGTGCGCAGGGGTTGCTGGTTATCTACAGAGAAATTCTGTAGTATAACTTTGAGGCGGTTGTGTTCTGCCGTCCTAGAGCCCGTCGGATCGAGGTGTCTTAAGAGGGACCAAGTGCTTTTCATGCCTACGGGGCCTTTAATGCCGTCACAGATCTCAAATCGTTCAGATAAGGGTTGCCTCGGCTGAGTATTTGAGCATTTCTGATGCGAAATGGGATACTTTCAGACGAAGCTCCATGTTATGTTTTTGCTTCCACCACAGGCGCCGAAGCACGCTTGTGAAATCACCCATGTCAAAACCTATTTTCCTGGCAAACACCAGCCTGCGCTACGGCCGCATTCCAAAACTGCAGGCCAGATTTCTTGAATCTAAACTTGATATACATACCGAGGCAATTCGGAACAACACCACCGCCAGCCTTCCCTGGACGTGCCCCGATGTTACTGCCCTCTGGGGCTAGCACACCCAAAACATGACAACCTTACCACTGTTGAACTTGGACTCCACGCTATCCTCTACGCCCTTAACCCCTTCAGCTTAGACTTCGACGACCCAGCTGATCCACATACGCGTCATCACTGATTTATTTGAGGTCAGTGAGAGGTTACTCAAAGAGGCTTCCCCGAACCCATTCATTGACAAAATACTTCTCCATGTCGAAATCGCTAAACGCAACACAACTTATATTCGACTTGGCTGTGTATTAGCCCACAAAACCTCATCCGCAGAAAATAAGGCAGCAGGAAACCACACATAAAAGTCCCCAAATATCCGCTACGCTGACTCCTGCAATTGAGGAATCCTCCACAACCACATCCGCGAGACCCTCGCTGTGAAACTAATACGGCACAAAATGAACGAAAAATATCTCCTGAATAGGGTGACCCCAAAAGAACAGCTCCTGGACTTTGCCTCATAATCAATTATTTTCAAGCACAGCCCACACACCCGACAAATTGGCATATATTACGCGCCCACCTTCTTCTACCTTGACCGTATTGTAATACTTTGACACCAGCCACACTGCGACATCACAATTAAGCTTGTCCTACTTCTGTCTTTTGTCAAACTTTTGTCGCAGCCACTGTCGTCCTTGTAAACCACTCCCACAAAATCCCAATCACCTGTATCAAGACAGTTTGATAGCGGTCTGTTCTATTAAAAGTGACCTTGGTCTGGATTGAAAATTTACCTACGACAATCTGCTAAAAATGTCACGAAGCGAAAGACGACGTAGTTGTCTTGAAGGACATAACAACTCCCTCCGTCTAACGACGACGGATGTTGAACGCGAAGGTTTCTCGTGGTGGAATTTTTGGTTAGCCACTTCACACAGCGAGCTTGTTCCATTCTGGAGGTATGCACCACTCTTCTCAAATACCTACAGCAACGTTAGGGTGTGCACTCCGTAAGCCTACGCTTGGGGTTGGGGTGTAAGGTACAAATCAGTACCTGGTGCTTGGCGTTCGCTTTGACCATGTCGAAATGGAGCAATCGGATAGTAACGCGAGGAACCTAGATGTGATGACGGTCACGGGAAGCGTTTTTTTTTTCTTTCAGTTAATCCACGATAATTCAACATCCTCGTCCCAGAAAGTCGGCTTTCCTGAAGGTCGTATTAGCCTAGAACGGCATCAGTGAGGGCGCTAAAGCTTCACTTTAAGAATGATTGTCGAAGACCAATAAATATCGCTAATGGAGCACTCTTGCATAGCTGCTTATATTTTTTTTCACTGTATTGAGCCGCCGTTCCTAATCACCCATTCCCATCTTTGGGTAACGGGCTCTCCTGTTGCTGATGACAATAACGCCCGTAAAGATTTTAGCGCGAACCTGTTCCCAATTAAAGTGCTACTACTAGCCCGTTTCTTATTGTAAAGGCGGAAATTACATCAGCCAAAAGAATGGCAGGCAGCACAGCTTCCACACGCACATGGTACTACGCGCCTGATGTGCACCTCTTCGACTAAAGCGCCATCCCATTTAGATGTCATGGGGGATGCACTGTTCGAACACTTTTACGTTTTTATTTAAAGCCTTGAGAATTTTCGAAGGGGGTAGATTAGCTACTGAAAGGTCGTAATTCCTGTGCAATATCCCACATGGGTATGTCTGCCCCCCCAATTCCGCCAAGGCCAACACCCCTGTGAATGAACAACAGCGACACAACTTTTCGTTGAACGAATGGCAGCGTGCAAAGGCAACGCAGTGGCGCACCTCGGGCTGCTGCGGTGAAGGCTCAGGTTTAAACGCCAGCAAAACACGCATATTTTTAAAGCAAAGCTTCACTGCTTTCGTCCAGCGATGTCGCGGAGGATGCGGAAGTTAACCTTTCGACCGGAGACACACCCCTCTAAGACATCGATCGCCGGGCCCGCTGTCGGCGATGCGCCCAAGGCCCGGTTTTGAGTGGTTTTGCTGTGTACGATCGGGCGCCGCCGCCGCCGCCGCCGCCGCCGCCGTTGCGGCCGATCAGCTGATCGGCCGCAACAGCAGCCGACCAACCCCGCAGCCGACCACCCCCGCAGCCTCCAATGCATGCGCCGCTGGTCGTCAAGGGCTACGTGACCCGTCTCGCCACAGGCGAAGAGGGACGGCGCCTTCACCGTGAATGGACGCCCCTTTCGCCACGCCGAACGCCGTGTTCGCCCCGCGTCCTTCTGTGAGCGTTGCACAACACCCAACGGCTTTGAGACGTGGTCGGCAATACAGTTAAATCAAATGCTAATAAAGCGAAACCAAGAGTCAACCAGACTAAGCCAAGCTGTTGCTTTGTCTATCCAAGGTTAGCTGAGCTAGCCGCAACCACACTTTTGTTTACTTTTTTGTTTACTGACAGCGGTGGCCGTTTTCGTGCCAAGAAAAGAACAACGCGGGTAACCTTAGTATAGGGCACTTAAGGGTTTTGACTGAAAGTGTGGCCCCAGCCACTCCGTGAAGATGGTTTGACAGCTAAGCTGCAGCACCGGTTTTACACTGCTTTTCAGTGGAAAGTCACAAATCGTCTTTGTCCACTTGGCATTCTGAGGTGTAGGGTTGTTAGTTTAAAGAAGTTCTTTGCGAAAGACAAACAACTGTGGCGGATATTTGACCCCAAAAACTTTCTTTGCAATTTGGAATTGGCCGGAGGAAACCGCAAGCCGACAACAATTCACGTTTCTGCTGCTTGAACGCAGCCTCGGACGACAGCGCTTGACGACTCGGAGCGCCCTCCTGTAGGGGGTCTTCATAAGTGCTCTGAGCACAACGCCACCGGGCACATTCGTATTTATTCTCTAGTCGCCTGTCCTCGTTATCGACTTGGTCCTCTGGAGTGCGTGCAATGTGTTTTCTGCCAACTTTGTGCTGTTGGGTTTATATTCTGTGTGGATTTTTTTCGCAGGTGACGCCTACTTCTCGTAGTTGCCGTTTTAAAGCTCGGGCTACAGTACGCCTCGGGCTAAAAATATTCTCAGGGAACTCTCTCTCTCTTTATCTCTCTCTCTCTCTTTCTTTATCTCTCACTCCCTCCCTCTGTCTCCCTATCTCTACCACTCTTTTTATACACGGACGGTTCCCGTGCAGGGTACCCCTGTGGCAACGTCTGTTATGAAACGCGTCGTGCGATGAAACGTCGTCTACTTCTCCTGTATGACAATACCATAATGTCCCTCCACGGAGTTTTACCAGCTCGGATACTGACCTTTTGGAACGCATGGAGACAGGCATACACGAGACTAGAGGTAGCCAGCTTGGATGTAAACAGTCGCCACAGGGAACCTGCATTGGTTCGCCTAGATGTTACTCTCATATACAAAGTATGTGAGAAAAAAGGGCGTAAAAACTTTGTTATTCGGCAGATCATACTGGGCATGTAGTGGAGGGAGGACGAATTCTCTGACGATTTCGAAATATACCCTCCTCTCTTTTCTAGCCACGTCAGTTGGGGTTCTCGTGCTGAGGTTTGTAGACGGACATGGTTATCGATGCGCCAGCGCTCGATTCTATCGGTGCTTCAGAGACGAGGGTTTGTGTGGTACGCATGGTGCGTCTTTATGAGAGCCACCTATCGGTCACACCCATTTTAGAAATTTTTTTAACCTCAATTTTATTCATTTTGTTGGCCGCTGTATACTTACTACATTTCTATAATCCCTTCTCTAATGCGAATTATTTTAGAAAGTCTTCATTAGGTTTCCTTTTGAGGACAGCCAATGTTTATGGTTCTACCCATGATGGTTGTTCGATACCATACATTTTTAGGTGGGAGTGATTCGTAGATGAGCATAATTATCACTATTATCAATTCCTCGGCTTCATGAAGAAGAAAAAAGATCTCTCGAGCCTTCCGCTTTATTCCTAGATTTTCATGAAAGGAAGAATTCCCGTGCACAATGACTTCTGCACCTGCTTCACCTTTCCGAGCTGGTCCAGTTTCTGCTGCTACCATTGATCCATCGGCGTGGACAGCGAAAGAACCAGGTGAAGAACCTAACAGGAGTTCGGCCGTTCCGCTGGGTGCGGGGCCAGATGCCACGGCTTTCGACCCCGCGACAATGTACCAGCCTCGCGGGCCCCCGCAGTATGCAATGCCTGCACAAGTGTATTGGCCAGTTGGAGCCGCCCCATCCTGGAAGCTTGGGGGGAGTAATTGGCCTCCTGAACTCCCTCCGGCAGCGGTGAATCCACAGTTTGGACCCCCGCCACCTCTGGATGGAGCCACGGGGAGCTGGCAACCCCAGGCCGCCGCCCCAGGTGCGAAATCAGGTTTTAACCACAGAAAGCATCTGTGGTTTTTGTAACATTGAAAGTATTGTGGAACAAGGGATCAGTGGCGCAAAAATTGTGTATAGATGTCTTGCCCCATAAATAGCCTGGCTATAGATCAGAAAAGGGCCTCAAGTATCCGTACAGTTGATGTAACTGGGCAAAAAAAAGGACTTTCTGCAGTCTTTTTTACAGCATTTTATCAGCCTGCATTTGAAAACTATCCTGCACAAGCGCACCATTTCTACTTCAAAATCTAAGGCGTTCGATATTAAATTCATGGGCTGCCTTTTTCATTGGCACTAACTTGGAATTGGCTCATCACAGACGCTCATTTTCTATAGTTACATATCCACAAAAAAGTGTATTTGTACTGTGTCTACATGTCATGCAACTGTGATTTGAATTTATTTGTAAATAATTCTCGAAACCAAGCAGAAAGGCTAAATATTTGGAGGCACCGAAAGGTACTTTAATGTTAGTTCGAGGGCAAAAATAATGATTTCTTAAAGCACTGTGAGTTATAGGTCTTGTAATGGACCTCGAGGTCCTCCGGCTGCCAAGCCGTCAAGAGAGAGCGGAGAGCGCACGTCAGATGATAATGAGGGCTTTAATCGAACAGGGTCGCGTGGAGCGCGAGCGCGTGCCACCGCTCGGTCCGTGCTGGTGAAGATGATGATGATCAGCGTCGTCTGTTATGGCGCAGAAGAGGAAGAAGTTCCAACACTCGCCCCCGCCGACAGATGACGCAGGTGCACTACATTTGAATGGTCTTTGCAGAACGGGTGTAATTCTTGCTTGAGCGAATATGGCTTGACTGAAAACTTCGGCCGACGAAGCATCGCCAATGTCGTCTCTTTTTTATTCGGCGACTGGTACCCAGCACATCTTGCGCACTTTGGTCAGAATGTCTCGTACTCCCCCATGAAGGACCTGTGCGTGGGTGTGCTGCATCGCGAGAGATGTTCAGTTTTTTTTTTGTTCCTTTTTTCAGGCGATCTCGAGTCGTTGCGTCATACCTTCTCACAAGCTTGACACCTTTTTATAGCTTTTTCGTTGAGCTGGGGATCCGCATCGTCGCAATAGAAAGGCTATTTCCTAGGTCGAAGCTTGGTTTCCACGGGGAAACAACCTCTTGTCGGTCATTTGTCGCTTCGACGGCCTTTTTTACTCGTGTGATAGACAGTTTGGTGGTGCCCCAGCTTTGTTTGTTCTTGCATTTGGCGCCTATGCCTCCAACTTGCGACGAATGGTTCAGAACATTCGACACCTCGTTGGCTCCCACGCCCGCACGTAGCACGATAACGTTGGCACATTGCGTGACATTTGCTCCTACTGCCAACGGGCCCTGTACAGTCCAGCCCAGCAACGTTTCCACTGCTTTGAGCGTAGTGATCAGTGGTTTTACATTGCAGGTTACTAGATCCCAGTAGTGGTCCGCACCAATCAGGATCGATATTTTGATTTCACCGAATCGCTGTGCACTGAGTGCCCTTGTGTCCAAGTGCATTTCTTTCATCTTCGTGATGACTTCGTCGTCCGGTACGGGAATGTGCTCGTTGCATATTGTGTCGATTTCGAGCACCTCAACCTGTACGGGCCTCTCTGTCTTTCCGCTATCTATGGACAGACGTACTTTGCGTTAGGTTTTTGTCTCCTTTGGACCTCCAAAGACACCAACAGTCAAGGTCTCCTCTCCTAACAACTCGCATCCTAGTCTCTTGGACACATCTGCAGTGATAAAACTGCGTTCGCTTCCGCCGTCGAAAAGAATTCGGTGGCGTCCCGAGGATGCGGAGCCTGCTATTGTTGCGGTCAAAGTTTGGAGGAGGACCATGGGTCCAGTAGAGGCCACGTTGCTGTTGCTCGGGGTGTCTGCCGTGCACATGGTGGTTGCATGCTTTCGAGCAGACTTGCGGCAGCGCAGTCGACGTCGGCAGTCCTTGGACAAGTGGCCTTTCTTCAGACATCGGAAGCATCGACCTTCCCTGGTGAGCAGCTGCTTTTTTCGCGTGATGTCCTATTCATCGAGGTCGCAGACCTCTGAATGATGCTTTGTGGACTGGCAGAACAGGGACCGCTGAGTGTTGTGCGCTGAAACGTGTAGAGCCGACATGCTTTGTATGTCACAGTGTTGCTGCTTTCTAGGCGGCTCTTCTGGGGTCACAGCGACGTCTGAGGTCCTTACTCCTGTATGGTGCTCCACGGCTTCTCGACACTGAACTTGATGGTCGATGAACTGGAGAAGCTGTTGAAGCTCTTGTTCGGGCTGTGCCGTCTGGGTCTCTCGGTCCCTTATTACTTAAACTGAGGTGGATGCCGTTGTTGAAGGTGTCGTTGGGCTGAAGCGCTCGTGAAACTTCAGAACCATGTCGCATGGCAGTACTCTGAGGAGGATTTCCCGTAGCATTAGGCAGTAATTACCAGTACTAATGCCAAGTGCCTTCAAACTTCGTACGTGTACTTGAACCTCGTCGTATAGCCGTCGAAGTTGATGCGCGTTCGAAGACGACGAAACTAATTTCAAGTCCAGAAGGCATCTGAGGTGATCTTTAATGATGAGCCTTTCGTCACCGAAGCGCTTCTTTAAGATGTCGATGGCGTCTTTGTAACACTCCTCGCTGGCCTGGAGTCCAGAGGTGGCCGATACAGCAGCTCCGGTCAGGAGGGTGTACAAATAGTTAAATTTGTCTGCAGTGCTCAGGTCGTCGTTATTATGCACGGCCGAAGCGGACGCGAACTGCACCCAAAAGCGCTGCCAGTTCTTCTGGTTCCCATCGAACTTTAGAACGTCAAGCTGAGGCAACTTAGCCTTGCTGGTGATCGGATTCTGGGAGCTCGGCGGTCGTGTAGGCAGTCTGGATGCAAGGGCGTTCTGCGGCTCGAAACGCAGGGTCGCTGTCGTGTTCACGACCTTATCGCCGTATCTCCCAGCGTCCGACGTCTCATTATCCAGCAGGTCGTCTGGCGTCTCGTCGAAAATATGGTCGTCGAGCTTCCTTATCTGCTGCTGGAGCGCTTCGATTCGTTCAAGCAGAACGCTCACCTCGGACGCCGAAAGTCCAGGTCGCCCTCGCAGCGCTGCTTCCGCTTCGACAATTACGCCGTCCAGCTGAGAGCGGAGGTTCTGGCGACGTCGGAGAAGCCGTTCCATGGTGGTCAGCTGGCGGCCGGGGATTCTGGGGCCAAGGTCGCCGGGGCCGCGTCGGTTCAAAGGGCTTGCGCGGCTCCGGGCGTCGATGAGGTAGGCCTTGTCGCGAGATCCCGGGTTTCGGCACCATGTAATGGACCTCGAGGTCCTCCAGCTGCCAAGCCGTCGAGACAGAGCGGAGAGCGCACGTCAGATGATAATGAGGGCTTTAATCGAACAGGGTCGCGTGGAGCGCGAGCGCGTGCCACCGCTCGGTTCGTGCTGGTGAAGATGATGATGATCAGCGTCGTCTGTTATGGCGCAGTAGAGGAAGAAGTTCCAACAGGTACAAATAGTCAGTTGACAGCAGCGCTATTCGTGAATAAAGCATCAACGGTGTAATGCCCTCCAATAAAACAAAAACACATATTTTATAACAATAACACACCTCATAGAACTACCCTTTATGTAGACTTTCAGTAAAAGCAATAAAAACAAATTTGATACAACCACAATAAGCCCAAAATCTTCCTGCGTACCCAAGTAGCTAAACCCGAGATAAAACGCCAAAACGTAGCCCAGTTTGTGCAGTCATAACGAGCTTTTGTTTATTGGCGTATTCATGGGAGGGTGTTGCCATTACTACACCAGGGGGGGGGGGGGCAATCCTGCACTGGCGAGGGAGTGCGTTACCGGCAATGGTCGCCAGAATCAGGCTGCGCCCCAAGTCCATTTCTCCAAATCCATCAACACGCGGATATATTTTACTAATCCGGTGGTAATTGTGCGGCATCGGGATTCGGACCACGGTCCTTCCGCATGTGAGGCGGATGCTCTGCCTCTACACCACCACGGCCTACACGCCGCAACTGCCAACACCCCACGGGAGTATACCCAACCTATAGGGGTTGAGTATACCCCGCGCAATTCTCTTTTAATCAGGTGATAGAGAAATGCGCGGAATACGCTCAACCCTTATATATATCCTTCATTGATTATGAGAAAGCATTTGACTCCAGGGAAACCTCAGCAGTCATTTAGGCATTACGGAATCAGGGTGTAGAGGAGCATTACGTGAGAATTCTAGAGGATATTTATAATGGGCCCACAGCTACCATCGTCATTCATAAGGAGAGCAGTAAAATACCTTTAAGGAAGTTCTTCAGACAAGGTGACACAATCTCTCCAATGTAATTGACAGCATGTTTACAAGAGGAATTCCGAACAGTGGATTGGGAACAGGTGGGCCTGATTTTTATTGAAGAAGGCCTCAGTAACCTCAGATTTGCTGATGACGTTGCCTTGCTAAGTAACTCGGGGACGAATTGCAAAGCATGCTTTTCAGACTGGACACGCAGACTAGAACCGTGGGTCCGAAAATATTATGCAGAAAAAAAAAGTAAAGCTCAATAACATTAGGAGGACACAAGGATTTGAGATAGATGGTGAGGCAGTGGAGGTGGTAAGCGAATGTGTCTCCTTAGGCTAAGTAGTGATCCGGATCCCACCAAATTAGCGAAAATTAGAAGGATCAGAACGGGTTGGAGTGCATTCGGTAGACATTCTCAGATAATGAAGGGCATCCTACCATTGTCCTTAAAGAAGAACGTGCATGAAAGCTGCATATTACCGTACTCACTGTGGGACTCACATTTCACACACTGGTGAATTCCCACCCCGCAGCCATCCGCACTCAGCAAACATGCCTTGCGAGTACCGGCTGCGGATGGGTCCGTTGTTTGCGGAGGCAGACAAAGGCAGGAGGCGACAAGGGAAAAATACAAATGGCAGCCTTTATTGCAACGTGAAAGTCAAATATACTGCATACAGACTAATCGTAGGCCATAACGGTAACATTGGGAGCGAGGCACTAAACAACGCTAGAGATCGAGATGGTTCGACTCACCGATTGAATACTGGAGCAGCGGGGCCCCGCGCGTGAGAGCGTGGGTGCAGACTCCCAGCTCGCTCGGAAGCGTCTCTTTGTGGCGCATTCCCCAGGCCCGGACCAGCGTGCCGAAACGTCCGCGCGCTACCGCAACCCCAAGACAAGAGAGCGTCCTCTCGTCAGGAGGCGGATTCTTAGCCTTCAACCCAGCGTCCGGGCTAATTGCGACTCATGCGGCATATTCTCCCCTGGTGAGCCTGGGGAAACATTACTGCGTTGTTGTTGCCCTAGCAACGCCACCCCCATGTTGGCCTTGGAGGCGTTATAATTGCCATGGCAACAATGCGAGGGCGCGCAGCTTGCGTGGGGGAGAGGTAATGCTCTCCCCTCTCATGCCGGTTGGATTCCTTCCCCCCTCCCCGTGCCCCCCCCCCATTCCCACCCGGCAGCGTATTCCCAAACCATATCCCGTAGGTGACCAGGCCGACCACACCCCCTAAGCACGGGCGCAGCCAATGAGGTTTAAAAATTTCAATTTTTTAACCTCCTTGGACGCAGCACCGTGACGTCTCTACCTATATGTGCGCGACTTCATGAGAGGTGGATTTTTTCTTTTTTTCCCCTCCCCTCGTTTCGGCTGCTTTGCGGGCGGGCGATGGTTTCGCACCGCGGGCAACTTGTGTTGTAATATTTATATTTTTATTCCTGCTATTTCTTGTTTATACATTTGTATACTTTTTTGCGCGTGTGTGGCTTACAGTTGAGGCACGAGCTGTGACACAATGCTGGCGAATTAAAAGGCCAGACACTACAGAAATATATATACGTGGTAGCTAAAAATGCGTCGCAGGAAACAGACGCAAACTGCTTATCGATACCCATCAGTGGATCTCTAAAAGTTACTTTTTTGCCGCTATTTGGACTCCGAGATCACTATCGCAAAAATAGTGCGCCAAGGAGATAACTTTTTTACTTAGTTTTATCTCTGCTGCGACTACTTGACTTCAAGCTCACGGGCAACAACTCATTAGTCCCAGCGAAAAGAATATACGTATCTGAGTGAGTGTAACACTGCATTAAATTAGAGGCCATAGGGTCCTGGGGGAGCAAGGATGAAGAGAAAAGGGGAAGGTCACAACTCGCACAATGAACACAGTTGCAGTCTTGGGGTCCTAATCGCAAAATGAACGCATGAAAGTCAGTCAGTGGCAGCCAAACGCACAGTTCACACTGTGGACAATGCGGTTCACACTGAAAACAGTGCGCGCTGCAGACAGTTCACATTGTATACCGAACGGGGAAGTCGGCCAGGCTGCTACACCAATTTGTAGAGTCTGTTTTCAAGGGCGTACTCGGTAATTGCTTCTAGTGCTGTGGGATCGTCACGGACCCGACTAACATGTTCCTGTTCAGTCGCAGGGGAGGGACCTAGAGTTAAAAGCTGGTGGCGATTACGGTCGAATAATGGACAGAGCCAAATTAAGTGGTAACGATTTGGTGTGCCTTCCCGATTACAGGGGGGGGGGGGGGGATCAGTGCCATTCAGATCCTGCTGGAGCTGTCTATTTATAAATAACGTATCTTATGCAGCAAAATCTCTGTGTGCATGAAGCACAAATTGTTAAAAATAACTAATCGAGATTGGCAACAGCGTGAGTGGTAGCACGCATGATTACTGATATCAAACTCGGCCTGATGGCTTCAGTGAAGAGACTGTGGTCAATAGCCCTGTACAGAAGACATATATCAAACTCCTCGAGTACTTCAGTTGCTGTACAATCCAACTATTACTTAGCCCTTCGTTGGTATATATTTTCGATATTGTTTCCCTAAATTGATATGAACAGCAGTGCACATTATGCAGAATTCATGACCGAGTGTAAAACGTGTACGTTTGAGCTGGTGTCTTTCTTATCAATGTATCACCCTTGCAAGAACGATTCACACCTTCCATTGCTGTTAACACAATGTTAACAGCAATGCTTAGTGGCATTGCTTAGTTTGCTTAGTGGCACTGTTCCTGATAAAGAATAATGCAATGAAGTTAATGTTAACGAAATTCAATGTAATAGTGCTGATGAAAGTGCCAACATGTAGCAGCTCATGCAGCTGTAATATTTCGCAAGAGTAGGACAGTTTGTAAACGTAGTCATGGCTAATTGGCTGCCTTTCTTGTAATCCTTACCTGCAGCACCGAATCGTGTTTTGAGCTGTGTATATAGTGAAAGAGCACCCAACTCAATTGTATACACTTCTGTATGCTGTAGAATGAGCTTTCAACTAGGGTGTTTACTTTCCGGACCGTGTATAATTGCCACACGCGCGTGAAAGCGTCCATCCGCGCGCGCGCACTTCGAGCACCGAGTCGAGCGCTTATTTAGGAACACGATCGGAGGTCAGCGTCAACTTGCAGGTGCACAAGAAGAGCGCGGAGAGATCAGGGGCTCAGGTACAAAAGTTTAGCTTCTACCACATGTGCGTCAGCTTCCCCAGCGCCGCAGACCAACCCCGCCCACGGAGCGAAACCTTCGGCCGCCTGCCAAGCAGTCGAAACGAGGGGAGGGGGAAACAAGAAAAAATCGACCTCGCATGAAGTCGCGCACATATAGGTAAGACGTCACGGTGCTGCGTCCAAGGAGGTTAAAAAAATTGCTATTTTTTTAATCTCGTTGGCTGCGCCCCTGCTTAGCGAGCGTGGTCGGCCTGGGCCACTACGGGATATGGTTTGGGAATACGCCACCCGGCAACCGCCGCCGCCACCCCACTGCCTCCAACGAGCAAGCCTCGCCGGCCTCGCTCCGCCGGCACGAAGCCACGCCGCTTGAGCAGTAACGACACCAGCTCGAATATCACTTGAACACTTTATTCGCGTTACGTGCGCGAACGCGACGTGCGGCGAGAAACACCTATGACCAATACAACACAGACAACGTTGTCTGTCTTCAAGCACAGCACACGCACAACACAAGTCCTATCCTTGAGCTCAGCTTCACGTACGGCATACGAACGACGTTCTCACCTTTTGATAACAGTACTAAGAGTCTTCGCGTTACGATTCATCCTTGTGTTCTTGGCGTCCCTTTTGTAGCACCGCAATGTCCGAGGGAGCACAGACGAGAAATCGCCCACTACATGAGACGCGCGTCGGCCTCGCTGCTCGCCGTGCGGAAGCAGCAACTGCGGTGACCGTTATCGCGCATGCGCGCCCCCAGCGCGCCGGAGAGAAGCGGAAAAAAAAATGAGAGGAGGAGTGTTTCCCCGGCGCCACTGCCTCTAGGCGCTCAATAATAGAACCGAAACTAGAAAAAGTAGCATTGGCCTGCTCTCGTCATGCGACAACCCACCAGACCTCGCCATTTGGTGGCGCTAGTAGGGAGAAAGAACTGGTTCTCGGGTAAGGCAGTGGTGAAAAGGGTAAACGCCTCCACCCTGGCGACAAGTAACACTCCAGTCGCTGGCGCCCTCCCGTGTGGCTCTCGTCGCGCGAGTGAAGCGCATGGTGCAACGCCGGCCGCGATGGGAAGCTAGCCAGAAAGGGGTTCGTGTGCAAGTCGCTACCCCCACATCACATACGGGGCAGAACCTTGGAGGCTCATTAAGAGGGTCCAACTTACATTTAGGACGACTCAGCGAGCAATGGTACGAAAGATGATACGTGTAACATTAAGGGACAAGAAGAGAGCGGAGTGGGTTAGGAAACAAAGGTGTCTTAAGGGCATATTAGTAGAAATTAAGCAGAAGAAATGGACGTGGGCAGCGCATGTAATGCGAAGGCAAGATAACTATCGGTCATTAAGGGTAGGAGAGTGGATCCCTAGAGAAGGCACGAGTGGCAGGGGGCAACAGAAGGTTAGATGGGCATATTTGATCTAGAAGTTTGTGAGGATAAACTCGTCGCAGTTAGCACAGAGCGCGGATAATTGGAGATCCGCGGGAGATGCGTTTTCCTTGAACTGAACGTAGATAGCCTGATGATGATGATAATGATGAACTAAATTTGGCTATTGTGAAAATTTGAATGATTACAAACGGCGTAAGAACGCTTACGCAATAGCACACGATCATAATTTTTGTGGTTTTGTTTTTATGACGTGAAACCGGATACGTTCTTGCCCTGAAGAAAATAGGTTGGCTCGTAGATGGGCCTCGGCTACCCATAAGGCGTGCGGTATTCGGGCGCCTAGTTTTTGACATATGCGCGTAATAAATAGCGCATGAAACGTACATGTGGTGGTTTGTTAGGGAGCATGAGCAATAATTATTAAATCTACAGCTCTTGTGGGGATCACAACAGGCTTGAACGTCAGTAAATGATGTAACTTCTTATTTATTGATGATTTAGGGGTTCAGGCGCCGAAGTTAAGCACCTGGGCTGTGCGGCATGTTGTACTGAAAGACTACAGAATAATGTTTACTAGAATGAATCACATCCTCCGAAATCCAAACATGGGCGTATTGATTTTTCGCTTCGGTCAGAAAAAACCGCCGCTGTAACAAGATAGAGCCCTCGTTTTTTCCTCAGAAGCAACACGCGCTTTAATTTTACATTACGTTCTCCAACTGGCACCGTTTATAAGCAGCGGCATGTATAATTGATAGTCGTCACTTACGGCATACTTCCCATTAGTAAAATGTTGGCAGTGAAACTTATCAATGATGTGCATTTAAACTGTCAAGTCATCCGCCTTAGTGTCCAGTCGCTTAGGGGCTGCGCTGCTGACCCGAAGACGGGTTTTATCCCACCGCCGTCACCGGTTTTCAGGCGGAGGGGAAAAGGAAAAAGTCCGTTGGTCGAGATAATGGTGCATGTTAGCAATACTTAGGTGGTCCTAATTCATCCGGATCCCTCCACTACAGCGCCGCTCATATCCCATGTGTAACTTAAGGGCAACCCCACAAAATTTGAAGGTGCGACGTCGCACCACGAAATCGGCTGAGACGTGCTGTCATTGTAACTTGTGACCTTGCACTGGAATTGCCTGATTGAGCCTGCGGGCAATGCATTAAGGCCAGAGTACATGGAGCGTTCTTTCAGGACGAATTTCGCGCGGCGGATAATCGCCGCGGCAGGACGCCGTATGTTCGTCGGGCTGAACTACATGGAGCGAAGAGACGGCGTCCGCCGCCGCGCCGCCGCGCCGCCGCGGGTTGTTCGCAGTGTGGCTAACTGAACGCCCATTCCCAGAATCAACGTCGGCGTTCAGTAAACAGACCAAGTGAAGGAGCTCCCCGCTTGGGTTGTATGGCGTTTGACGATTCTGCGGGAGTCGGGGGCGTTTCTTTTGGTGAAATATGCGTTTTCAGTTCTCAAAAGCGCTAGAGGCAGTAAGAAAAAAACGAACTACCCTAGGGATATTCGATCCAGCGACTCCTATAACATGCAACCGGCGTTCTGTCTCCACTCCATCTCGACAGAGGGCGCTTTGGGGCAACATAGAGCCAGAAACCATGCGACATATTGTAACGGAGTGCAAAAGTATCCGTCCAGTTCTCAGTGATGGAGCCATCCAGCTTCCGGAAGCCCTTAGCTTTAAGGTTAGCGGAAAAGTGAACTGGACAGCAGTAGAGGTTAGTAAAAGAAGGTTAGAATGTTGGTGGGAAAAGAGTAGAGAACAATCTGGGAAGACATGCGAACAAAGAAGTCAGACTAGCAGAAAAATTTCTTAAAAGTATTTTCTTTTTATTTTGACATTATTTTTTATTTATTTTGTTTGTATTTTTTGGCGAAGTTATTGGACAGTGGCGTTGCGACTAAGGCCGCTGTGCAACGCCACCCCGTTACAAAGGGGAAGCCACAAAGCATCATCAAGCATCATCGAGTTTGTCAAATCCGGCTCTGAATACATACGGCTGCCTGCTTCTAGTATTTTGCTGTGTTTCAGTAGCGCACGCAGAGGTATCGCCTGTTACTCACACGCCGATCTTGCAGACGGGCCTTATGTTGCTGCTAATACACGTTATGTAGCCGGATCGCATTTATTTAAGCTAATAAAAGCTATTGTACATGCCTATCTTCAGTCTCGGTGACACAATCCTCGGCAGTTGGGTAATGTTGCGCTTGTGGCTTGAGCTAACGGTAAAGCGCGGACTTGACTTCTTACAACGCGACTTTCCTCAATCGATCTCAAATTTACAATCCGTGTTTTAGCTGAGTAGGACAGTAGAACCAGCGTTCGTCTATCAAACTCTTTTAAGGCGGCCGTCTGCAGCGGCTTGTACACGCCATACGCCATGGAGGGGAAATCGGAAGACCTTATTTATTCCCTCTGTTTGCCACACGCCGCCGCTCCGCCGCCGACGAACTTTTCTGAACGTGCCAGAACGGCGGCGGACGAGGATTTTTCCGCCGCCGAGCGTTGCTCGTCGTTCTTTCGTTGCACATTCGCTCTGTGGGTTCTGGCCCTTAAGCTACTAATCTACCTGCACCCTTCCCGGCGAACAAAGCTATCGCGCCCTTAAACACAAACTATTGCGTTCTAGGTGAACAAATGATTCGGCCGACTGAAGACGGTAAGTATCAATAAAGTACTACCGCCCGCATCCTGGGCATGCCTGCTTCTTGCTGTGCATTAAATTCATTACTGCCGGTCTGCTGCGATTGAGTACTCGTAGCTTTTCGTGGGTTAAAAGAGTCCAGCTCTCCCTCAGTTTCACTTTCACTTTATGTATATTAGCGCTTCCAAAAAATGTAGCACAGTAAAAATGTAGCACAGTAAAAATGTAGCACAGCCACAGTAAAAATGTAGCACAGTAGAACTGTAGACTTACCCTCGATATATACAAACAGTTTTATCAAGCAAACAAGCAACGCGTAATACGAGTGAATGGCAACCAATTATACAATATCTTGGGGTGAATAATCAAAATTTGCTAAGTGACTGAACAGGCAAAGAAAAGCAATGCAAAACAAGAAGGAAAAACAGAAGAAAGGAAAATAACATTACTAGTGGCTGTGGCCATTGTCAATCGAATCGCATTTATCTAGATTATACAACCAAAAGACCAAAAAACAGACAGCTAATAATTTAACAGGAAAAATTAAGTGACATTTTGAATGATGTCAATGTAGACATAGATTTAGTAGAAAGAAGAATGTTATTGCATAATAAAGAAATGGCCCCTAAGGCAGAGCTTATTTGTCCCTAATTTGGGCGCGATGCAGGTAGCAAAAAGTTTTGGTTGGTTGCAAATCCTATCACATTGTAATCGTAAAAAACGTGTATCAATAAAACCAAACAGTAGGTGTGCATTTTGCAATTGAAACGAAAAAATGGTAGGCTGTAAAAAAATATGCTACGAAAAGGTAGAATTTTATTGTTGTGGAGTAGGACGCTTGCACAGGAGTAAGGTGAGCCATTTGTGACAATACGGATCGCTTGGTTCTGTATGTTCTGTATGGATGATAGCTGACAGTCATACGTGTTTGCCTAAACAGTCATACCGTACATGACATGATATTGAATGAAGGCAAAATACAGGGACAGAAGTACGTTTATAGGAAAAACTTGACGAGGTTTTAATAGAGCCACTCTTCCGAAGGCCGTTTTTTTAGGTGATCAGTGGCGATTAAACTTCAGGTGGCAGTCAGGATGAACACCACGAAAAATAACAGTATCCCAGGCCGAGACAGAGTGAAGACCTAGGCTCAAGGGGTGATTAAAAGGCAATTAATTACCTTTGAGCAGACCTGAAAATTATAAACTGGGTTTTGGCAGGGTTAACAATGAATTGGTTCTTGTAGCGCCATTTTGTGTAATGTACCAGTGCGCTATTCAAATGTAAGAGCAGATAGATAGCCATCCGCAGCAGATTTTGTCGCGACATCTGCGTTTAAGATGCAGTGAAACGGTTTAACTACATTGGCAAGGTAATTAATGTAAATAATAAATAATAAAGGCCCCAAAATGGATCCATGGGGCATACTCGGGTAATTGGTGTAGATTCTGAAGAAGCACTTCGACGTACATGAGGCATTCCCTATTGTGCAGATGATTGTTGGAAATGTTTACGGTCCCACTTATCTCATAAGACTTGAATTTATTAGAAAAGGTGGCGTGATTAATGGTGTCAAAGGCCCTGGTAAAATCTAGGAAGGTAGATCCAACAAATTTTCCAGAGTCAGTGGATTTTTTAAATAATATAATTAAAAATAGACTCATGCTCGTCAAACTGCCTGAACGAAATCCAAATTGGCAGGGATGAAGTATATTAAATTTTCTAAGTTCATTAAACGATCAATGAATAATTTTTTAACAATTTTTTGGCGAAAGAAAGAATGGAAAATGGTCGATAATTGGAAATAGTTATTTGTCACCCTGCTTGAACACCAGAATGATGTTTTTAATTTTTTAGAAGTTTAGGAATTACGCCTTCTGGAAACTCTACGTTAGTGGTATGACTAAGCATCTCAGAAATATAACGAGCAACAAGTTTTCACTGATAGACCGAAATGTCAAGAACGGAACTTGTGTTTTTTAGATTCAGTAAAACAGAGCACACTTCGTCAGGGGAGACGGGGAAAAGATAAAATGTAGAAGTAACCCGAGAAAAGCAGCATTTCGAAACGACTGATTATAAAGTAGGAATGGTAGAAAAAAATCGCTGAAAGCATTTGCTATAAAAGTTGGCTCTTGCAAGGAAACGCCATTGTAGATTATTTTAAATACAGGAGAGTGTCAGGACGATTAGTTTAAAAAGTTCAGCAAAAGGTTCCATTGTTGATTAGAATTTCCCGATGTTTAGTCAGTTAATTTTCGTAATAGCGGTGTTTGTGCTTCTCGGAGTGAACCTTTCAAACTGTTGCAATATTTCTTGTATCGGCGGATAAGCGAAGTATCAAAAGGCTGTCTTTATTTTTTTCTAAAGGTTATCCTTTATACGAACACTTATCCAAGGGCCATTTGTCATCTGTGAATTGTGGGGAAATATATACCGTTTTGGCATTTTGGAGCATGGCCTCTGGGTCGAAGTCCGAGTTATCAGAATTAACACGTGACCAGGCAGTTGTAGCTATAACATCATTACATTTGCGATGTTCAAGTAAAGATGAACGAAAACAGCCGTGAACACTGCACCGTCTAGCATTAACTGCTATGTATACCGGAGAAGTTGTCTGTAATGTAACGCCAGCTTCGGGGGCGGGGGAGAATTGCCTAACAATGATCTAAAACACAGTTTCAACCCTGGTGCCCACATCGTGTTGGAGGCCTAATAAGCGATTCATATCCGAAGCCACTGAAGCAGTTTGTACAAGCCGAGTAGACGCTAGATGCGCTATCTAATATGCTTATGTTGATGTCTGCTCCTGGAACAACCGGCTTATTCTCGAAAGATCACTTGAGAAGTAATTTATCAAGCTTTGACCGAAATTCCAGAACAGGAGATGAAGCAGGGCGCACACACTGCCAATATATAACTTTTCTGTGTTGTTCAGGTATGACTTGCCACATTAAATCCACACAGATTCACAAAGGGGTACATTCACGGAAAGATCTAACCTACGTGTGTAATGAACCACACTGGAAAGAAAGCTTGGAGACCTTCCATGCGGGTATTATGATCAGTAACAATACTCAGCATCATTCTGCGGAACAGAATACATGTTACGATCTGCCTCGAAAAGCCACGTTTTATAAACGGAGATAGAGAAAAACTTGTGCTGGAGTAGAGAAAGAAAACTGGTGATAGCGTCACAGTTCTGGTGGATGCTGCGTGATTTGAAATCAATTAGCGATCATTTCTGTAAATTAAGTGAATCTGTGAGGTTGGAAACAGGGACCACCGATAAATAAAAACTGAAAATCGGGTATCGTAGTTGTAAGGCGTCGTTTACGGGAAAAATCAGAAGATCAGAGGCAGTAGTTATTCGAAAAAGCCTCCTAGCTTCAGACTTGCGAGCCAGTATGTCACTGTTCTTGGTCCAGAGAAATTTCCACTTGTGCTCTTTTTTAAGATCGAGTGCCCTATAGATTAGCTTCTTACTTTCGGCAGTCAGGTGGTCATTTGTGTAAAGGGGACCATCGCAAGATTCCGAAAAGACGATGGTTGTAGTGCGAAGCGGAGCCCTGCGAACTTTGCGGATGAAGTGATTTTTTCCCCGACTGCAAAAGCGACCAAGGATGTAGTTCTCTGTAGATTACGTTGGAGCACAGTGCACTGTGTCTACGTCAGCAAGTGCCACAGGACAAAGCTGTTGATTTTGAAGGGAGCAGTTTGTGTTTGATTTCCTAATTTCCTTAGACGTTTGCCTTACATGTATTGCATATGAATATTAGGTACTTTAGGCGAAGCCTGGCACTATTTTCTCACTAAAACATTCGTACGGCAGGGAGTTCTACACACCTATCGCGTACAATGGACACCCCTTGTAATGAGTGCCCTGTCCACTCACTGGGCATCCGAGTTAAACTTTTATTTGGCCATGCAAAGCCTAAAAACCGGCTACCTATCCTCCTTACCATTATATCTAACACATAGCACTTCGTTCGCAGATTGGATATATTTTATATTACCCAGTGTAAACGTAGTTTCATATTTTTTATTGCCGTCTGATGGGGTTTACTCATTTCTGTATTTTACAATGCCACCAATCGTTTATTCCTCCGGCATGTTTCGCTAGACACCGTACTGTTGAGTAACTTCACCTTTAGGTGTTCCCGCACAGGAATATATGGATATTCGCTGTATTCCAACGTAAATGTATTTGGTAACGCTTTATTCTTGTTTCTCGTGTATTGCTTAAATGCTCTCTCTGCTTCCTTCGCACTTACTGCTCCTAATGTAAAGCCCTCAGGATTTCTCAAAAGTGGAAACAAAAAACAAATGAAATTCTCAATGGGCTAGAAATGTACATAATAAAAATGCATCAATTGTTTATACTGCAAAATCCGTGGCACTAAATAGAATTAACGTTACTATGGTTACTGTAGCGAAGCCGATTTTTATCAGTTTACCTGACGTTATTTTTGTGGAAACATGCAACTTTGTGACTAGTGAATATCTGTAGCTGGCGAAAAGCACCCCCCTCTAGTTTTGAATATTACCATTGAAATTGTGGCATTTACTTACGAGGTAAGTAAACATCACTCGCAAAAAGCGAACGTCTCCTAGCCCGTTGAGCACAGGTATTTCTATTTAGTCCTGCCACAGTGCGCAACGCTCTGGTTTTTATCAAGGACGCCCATTTCAACTGGCTACATACAGTTTAATAGTGTACAATAGCACTCGGTTAACGTTTATTTAACTGAATACTCGGAGGTATCTGGCTAGTGCATTTAGGAGTGTCTATTATGCTTCACGGTGCGTATTGTGGAAACCAGGTGGACAAAAAAGTTTGTTGGGAATAAAATGCAAGAAAGTGAGTGTCCTTCATTGGTTTTTTTTTCTCATTTGCGCGCCAGGGGGGGGGGGTGAACCCCTCAACAAATTTAAAGCAAGTAGCCATATTTGAAGTCTCCAATGATATTCTATAGCGGTGCAATAGTTGTCTATGTAACTTCATTTCATTCCAAATCAGCAGGCGACCAGAAGAAAAGTGTGTATAGCTTCGTACGTCTTTACGTGCCTTACATACGCTACCGTTGAGGGGCGGTTGTAAATTCAAGACTACGTTGTGCATATGCATACGCTTTTATGTTCAGTAAGGTTCCAACATGCCTAACCTCACGGTACATGAGACTGCACGTCTTTCACGACAATGAATGCAACTGGAGGCTAAAAGGATTGCGTAATTTTTTTGTATTCACACGGTGACATTGAGGGTGGTTATATTTTTGCTCAGTCACGTTACGCTGAATGAATATGGAAATAAACCTCAGAATATTCTTGCGGCTCTTGTTTTTCCCGTCTTCTACTTGATCCTGCTGGGCACAATCGTTTTTTGTTATAATTTGAAAGAAAAATTATTTGTGCTCTGGCATGAGGCCATAACTGCAAAGTTTCCTTTCTTTACAGATAACGCAGCTGGGCAAGTATTTGCTTCTACAAGCAGGCGCTGGCACTTATGAATTTTCTAAACGGGGGGGGGGGGGATGGGGGCATTATAAACACGCACTATGAGTTTCTTCATGTGTTAAAGTCATAAAAGAGTAAGAATGAAACAGAAGAAGAAGAAACAAGTGTTGCAAGGAATAGTTAACTGTTGTTTTCAAAAGAAGCCTGGGGGCAGCTAAGGACACCTTACTTGTGAATACAAAATCGTGAATATCCAGTTTAACACGTTAGACACCGTGCTTATTGCTTGTGTTATCGAGCGGATTTGTAATCTTGCCACCTGGAAAGCCTACCCCGCTCCCCCAAACGCACGCATGCACGCACACAAACGCGCGCGCGCGCGCGCACACACGCACACGCACACACACGCACACGCACACGCACACACACGCACACACGCACACACACACACACACACACACGCACACACGCACACGCGCGCGCGCGCGCGCACGCACGCACGCGCGCACGCACGCACGCACGCGCGCACGCACGCACGCGCGCACGCACGCACGCACGCACGCACGCACGCACGCACGCACGCACGCACACACACACACACACACACACACACACACACACACACACACACACACGCACGCACGCACGCACGCACGCACGCACGCACGCACGCACGCACGCACGCACGCACGCACGCACGCACGCACGCACGCACGCACACACACACACACACACACACACACACACACACACACACTACACTGACACAAAAAACACACACACGCACACACACACACGAACACACGCACGCACACGTACACGCACACGCACACACACACACACTGACACGCACACACACAGTGACACACACGCACACGCACGGACGCACGCACGCACGTGTGAGAGTGTGTGTTTTATGAGTTTAAGCTGCTCTGCTCAAGCACCACAATCCGGGACCTTTCGGTTTCCATCGTAGTCATTGACAATGCCTTCCAGAGTGCTCCTCTGCGCTTTATAAAAACGCTAGAGTGACTCCTTTATTTTATATCAAGCCGGTTTTACGGAGAAGTTAGGCTTGTCTACATAGAGGTAACTCAGGCCGATGTTGTAAAGGCGCAAAGCAGGGAAAGAAATCTAGCAGAAAAATAAAAAAAAGCTCACTCCAACGCGTGAGACTTCAAGGCAACAAAGCCGTACGCAACTTTCACGAACATCACGATGGTTTAGGTCCAGGATTGCAGCCTATTTGCTTTTCTTCATTCCCCTGACGATCTTTACTCTATCGTTGTTGCTATAAGGATGAGCTTCTATAATTTTTGGGGAGTGCTAATTATTGAAAATCACCTTTTGACCCTAGAGGGCGCACGCTATGAGGTGTTTTAAAGACGATAGCTTTTCTTTGGTTACATAAACGCAGAAATTTTGGTCTGTCTGTCTGTATGTATGTATGTATGTATGCATGTGACTTGATTCAGCCATCCGGCTAAAGTGAAACAAACTGCGCAATAGTCTTATTAGCCCACAGCCAAATGTAAACGTAGATTCCCATGTTAATGTTCATAGTTGTCAATGTTGTTGAACAAGAACCAGTCATTACGCAAATATAAGGCAGAAAATCAATAAATAAATGCTGGTTGCAGTGTTCTTTATTCAAAAAAATTACGGATGCTTCGTTTTTGCTCAGAGAAAACAAAATGTCGCCTGCGGTTGCACGCGCTACCTGACGGCATTAAAAAAAATCAAAGATCAACAGCAACGAAAGGATCCACTAGATAGGTTCTACTTTCTGCTTAGAACGCTCGTGGAGTAAGACAACGTGGTTCCATAAGCGTTGTAGTAGGGTGCCTCGATTCACGCGTGTATCCGCCGTACGGAAGCGCTGCGACGCGACTCGGAGCAGTGGACCGCGGTAAATTTAAATTGACTTGAGCAAACCTCCCAGGCGGCACAGAAAGTGTGTCCCAAGACCGGCCCGTCTATGGCCTCTTTATTGCATGTCCGGCCAGCGTCCAGTTTTTGGCACCCACTGATCATACGTTCAACGGCCAACATTCGGCAACCAGCGCTTCGGCGTTACTCCGGCCGCCCGTGTTCAGACACACAACTGCAGGTATACGGCTAACAGATATTCAGTTCACTTTCGGCTGTCGATGTTTATAAAAAGAACGGCCGAGGTTAGGCCTTAAGACATCCGTTTTTTTCTTTGGGAAGAGGTGTTCAGCTGAAGCACGGCAAGCGACCTGCCACAAAATATTCGTATTCTTCTAGCAGTTGGTGTTTGAAAGGAGACCGTCCGGAGCGTGGCTGCCGCGCATTCGCCCTTTCAATATTGAACCACGAGTCCGGTGGCAGAATATTCGTTTTCTTCGGACAACCGGTGCTACAAAGAAGACCGGCCGACGTACGGCCCCAGAATGTACGTTTTCATTCGGTTAGCGGTCCTTGGCCGAATTACCGCAAGCGAATGGCCGCGGAACATTTCGCTACCGGTGTTGAGGAGGATACCAGCCGACGTAAGGTCTCAGGTTTACGTCATTCTTTCGGTAAGTGGCGTACAGCCCACTAACGGCATGCGTCTGGGCGCCGGAGCTCATGCAGTATTGGTTGGAAGGAGACCGGGCGGTGTAGGACCGATTTTGCCTGGGCGAAGAAAAAGCCGTTAGGGAGCCGAACGATGCATACGCGTTTAATCCACTCGGTATTTGACTGTTTTCAATTAACGAACTTCGTTTGTTAAACAGTAATGTGTGGTTATAGGAGAACGGGCAAGGTGCGTGGACTCGCTGGACATTACCAGGTAACCTTTTAGGCCATCGGAGTGCATTTATTGCCACAAGTAGACTGTGCCACACCGACGGGTGAGCTACAGTAATTGCCGCAACCCCGCCTCGTCCGCCGGCTTCGTCGACGCAGGAGCTCGAGGCTATTCGTTTCCTCAAGAAATGGAGAGCATTGGAGGCATCTATCCGGCAGAGACGTCTGACCCGAGATGGCGGTGGTTCACCGAAAATAACTGGCCTTAAAGGGCGCCAAGCAAGCGGCCACCACGAAGGAGCTCAATTGGTGCCATCTCAAGGTCGCCGAATGATGCTACCGGTGTGTTCTTTGGCACCCTCACCAAAGAAAGGCAAGGGCGAGCAAAAGCAGAAGTTTTCCGGTATTCTTTTTACGATAATACTGCGAAAAACAATTTTGCACCATTCTGTTAGTGATAAACGTGGTGGAGGCTAAGCTCATGCTCACTTTAGTGCTCTGCACTATGTTACTTCATCGGATTTTATGACTGCCTATTTAAAAACAAGTGTCATTTTAATTCTGCGGTAACAACAGCGCCTTGTCAATGACGAAGTCGGGATATTGATGTAGTTGCGGTGTTTGAAGGTGAGCTTAGCTACATTTGGGATAGGACTCATTGGGTTAAAGATAATAGAGTTATTTTCCCCGCAGTGGGTGTAGATAGGATGATGATGATGATGATGATGATGAATCGCCGGCATCGTAGCAAAAACACGGATTTCGTCAGGTTTTTCTTGCTCAGCGCAGTTTTTTGAGTTCACGCACCATTTGCCTGTAGCAATAGATAAGATTAAATTCGTTGACGGTATTTTCTTGGACTGCAAAAAAGCATTTGACGGTGTCTCAAATGAGCATCTTGTCAGTACATTGTGGTCGATAAACTGAATGAATCGGTTATTCCATGGATAGCCCAGTATCTGTCTCTGAGACAGCAGTCAGTCGCTCTCAATAGTGGTTCGTCTGGATATGTTCCCGTGACCTCAGGAATTCCCCAAGACTGAGTTGCGAGCCCTCTTTTGTTTCTGTTAAATATAAATGATACTACTATTCGCCTCAAATGCTTGTACAAAAGGGTCGCGAATGACTGTGTAGTTTACAGAACTGTAGCGAATGAACGTGATTCGGAATACCAGCAGCATGATTGGGATTTAATAACGTCCGGGTGGGCTGATTCAGAAAAGACCTTGAATGTTAGGAAACGTGTTGACAAGAAAACCTTCATTCCGTTTGAATATGAATAACGTAAATTACGCTGCTTTGAGAACGGCCGGGAAACACAAAAAATTAGTTTATTTATGCAGAGGTTATAGGTCAAAAGGCAAGTCCACAACATATAAGTCATGGCTGCACGTGTTTTTGTCTTTCTGGGACAAAATGCTAGAGAACCTCCACTTTACTTAAAAAACAACCGTATTTCGTTCATGTTTGCTGAACGTTGGAATACGCATGTGTTTGTTGTGATCCCTACGCCGAAGACCTGGTTCATACACTCGAAAACATACGGAATAGGGCGGTGCGATTCGTATTAGGTAATTCGAACCGTAAACTTAGCATGAGTAAAAATGAAGTAAACTTAAATGGTAAGACGTGAAAGATCACAGACGAAACCTCAGGTTGAAATTTTTTCGTATTATCTATCATTTGAAAACTGGAATCGAAGGGAGGAAGTATATCCAAGCGCCATTCTACATATCCCAAAGGGCGACCGCAACTATAAAGCAAATTATTAACTTCCCTTTAAAGGTGACACCTTGCGGGATTCATTTTATCTTAGATCAATACGATAGTGTATTTGTCTTCCGTGTATAATTTTATACATTGTATATAACGACAATTTTCATTGCGCTTTGTTAAATTATTTTGTTATTTGGTCTAAAATTTGATGCTTAGTGTTATGTATCTCTATGCTGTAATGCATGCAAAGGCGAAGCCGGTATCAGATAAGTAAATAAATAATTAATTAAGTAAGTAAATTACTTTGCGGAGCCGCACGTTCGCCGTCGACGGGTTGAGAGCCTTACGCATTCGAACTCGAAAATCCAATATTTTTTGTTTTATTCGTTGCAGTATGAAAGGTTTGCTGTAGGCATACTGCCATTGCTATGTTGTTGGTTTGAAACAGATTATGAAACTGTTCTTGCGCCTTTCCTTGCGTGAACACACAGGGATCCAACTGCAGCCACCAGAAGCAGGGCGTCATTCGCAACGCGTCTAGAATTTTTTTTAACGTAGTACGACTTTGGAGGAAACTTAAGCGTTTTTGGACCATTAAGTGGTGTGCACGTAACTCATGAAAACAATGTCAAAAATAGACTCAAGTACTTGTTCGGTCTCTCCTAGGATCAGCCCTGTGAAAGATCATCAGAAAAGTTGATCTAGTAGAAAATTTCTTTGCAAGAAAAATGGCGAGAAACTAGACATAATTTTTTTGTGAAAGAATTTATGTTGAATGCTCCTGAGTGTTTTGTGGAGTACCAAAACGCTTCGTAAATGCATTTGCGCCGGTTTTATATACATAGAACTGGTCAAGCAACACTTCCAGAAATAGTTGATTTATTCAGAGCATGGAAGTGTTCAGGAATATTGTCCTAAAAGAAAGTGGCTAAAAGCGACGCTTTGATCTTTGTGAAATTCAACCCACTAAAGTATGCGCTTTCCGTCCACCCCTCCCCTCCTTCCCCGTTTAGTACAGGTAAGCCGCCCCACAGAACATATCAGGTCCTGGACAATACAAATATTCCAGCTCTGAAAAGAAATGAACATTTTCTTCATCCGACAGTAAAAGAGGCGCAGCAATTAAAGGAACGACCATTTGTGAGCACTGCTTAATAAATGAATTTTGCTGTAAACTGACGCTGATAATTGAGCAAGGCTGCGCTGAAGGCTGGACGGCTGGTGGTGGCGTGCAGGCTCACTTTGATGTGGGCGCAGTAGACCCGAAATGGTGGGTTTGTGCTAGTGCACAGCGCGGCTTAGCCATCTGCTTGCGCTGCATGCAGTAGTCTTACACCGGCCTCAGTACAGTTAAACTACTGTGGCTGAACTCCAATGCCCGTAGCATGGCCGAACTTCCGGCAACTTCAGTCCGGCTATAGCCTGACGACCGCATCACTCGGCTATTCTCCCGTGGCCGAACTTCAGCCGCACATAGGTGACTTTGGAATGGCCGGAGCCCTACGGCTGGAATCTGGCCGTATGAACGTAAGCCGGTCGACTGGCCGACGGACACTGGCCGTTGGACAGCCATGGGAGTACGGCCGTATACGGCCAAAAGGCCTGCATTTGGACACTGGCCGAACACGTCTGCCAGAAAATGGCCCGACAGAAAATCACCGGCCACAGTAAACCGCCTTGAGTTAGGTCGTACAGTCCTGTGCTGCCTAGGCTATAGCGTGTTATCGTGGGAGGAACGAGACAGGAGAGGAACAGCAAGAGATGTGAGCCGGAAAGAGAAGGGAGGCATTTACTTGCCAGGGGCTTCTGGCAAGTAAATGCAAATGTCGAAATTTGCAAAGAAAGAAGCTGGTACGTGGCCCCAGGCAGCCCAGAACTGTTCGGCTGAACTCAAGCCGGTGTACTTTGCCTGGTGATGTTCTGTCCGGCCTTTTTCCGGCAGCCTAAATGTGGGACTTTTGACCGTATACGGCCGTACTACTATGGTTGTCCAACGGTCAGTGTCCGTAGGCCAGTCGACCGGCTTACGTTCATACGGCCAGGTTCCAGCGGTGGGGCTCCGGTCATTTTAAGCCACCCAAGCGCGGCCGAAGAACGGCTACCCAATGACGCCGAGATGCGGTCGTCGCACTCCACCTGGACTAAAGCTGCCGGATGTCGGCCATGCTACGGGCATTGGAGTTCAGCCACTGGAGTTCAGCCACTGTTTCTTAACTGTACTGAGGCCGGGGGACGACCACCGAATGCAGCGCAAACAGATGACTCAGTCGCGCTGTGCAGCGGCGCGAACCGACTATTTTGGGTCGCGGCACACACATCAAAGTGAGCCCGCGCGCAACCACCAGCCGTCGAGCTTTCAGTGCAGCCTTGCTTAACTATCAGCGTCAGTTTTCAGAAAAATTAATTCATTAAACAGTGCTCACAAATGGTCGTTCCTTTGATTGCTGTGCCTCTTTTACTGTCGCATACAGAAAATATTCATTTCTTTGCAGAGCTGGAATAGATGTATTCTCCAGGTCCTAATATCTTCCCGGGGGCGGCTTACCTGTAATAAACGAGGAAGGGGGGAGGGGGGGGGGGGGGTGGCGAAGGTGCATACTCTAGTGGGTTGAATTTTACAAAGATGAAAGTGCCGCATTGGTCCAATTTCTTTTAGGACAATCTTTCTGAACAGTTCCATGCTCTGACTGAATCAACTATTTTAACAACAGCTGCTTGACCAGTTTTGTTCTATATTAAACCGGCGCGAATGCTTTACGAAGCGTTTTGGTACTCCACAAAACACTCAGGAGCATTCAATATATGGTCCTTCACACAAAATGTATGTCCAGTTTTTGCTTATTTTCGTGAAAAGAAATTTTCTACTCGATCAACGTTTCTGGTGATCTTTCAAAGGGCTGATTCTAGGCGAGATCGAACAAGTGCTTTCATTTTCAATCTATTTTTATGTTGTTTACATGAGTTATGTGCACACCGATTAATAGTCCGAAAGACCCTAACTAGGTTAAAAAAATTCTATGCGCTTTGCGAATGACGCCCTGATTCGGGTGGCTGCAGTTGTATCCCTCTGTGTTCACGCAAGGAAAGGCGTCAAATTAGAGTTACATAATTTGTTTCAAACCAACAACATAGCAATGGTAGTATTCATACAGCAAACCTTGCGTACTGAACGAATTAAGCAATAAATATTTCATTGTTGGAGTTTGAATGTGTAAAGTTCCCAACGCGTTGAAGGGAACTTGCCGCTTCGCAAGTTTATTTATTTATTTATTTATTTATTTATTTATTTATTTATTTATTTATTTATTTATTTATTTATTTATTTATTTATTTATTTATTTGATACCTGCTTGGCCTCTGCATGCATTACAGCAGGAAGATACATAACACTAAGCATCAAATTTGAGAACAAATACAAATAATTCTACAGAGCGCGGTGAAAATCGTCATTATAAACAGTGTATACAATCATACGTAGAAGATAATTACACTCTCGTGCTGATCTACGATAAAATAAATCGCGCAAGGAAGAAGAAAGGAAGTAAACTTTATTTTCCTGAGCACGCTTAGTCCAGGGCGTCACCTTTAAAGGAAAGTTTATAATTTTCTTTGAGCAAGCGGTCCCATATTGTGGTATGTAGAATGGCGCTTGGATATACTTCTCCCCTTCTATTAGTGTTTTCGAATGATAGATATTACGAAAAAATTTCTACCTCAGGTTTATTCTGTGATCTCTTAGTTTACTTTGTCTCTAATCTGTGATTTTTTTTACTTTACTTTTATTTCCCCTCATGCTAAGTTTAGAGTGCCAATTACCTAATACGATTCGCACTGCCCTATTCTGTATGTTTTCGAGGGTATCAATCAGCTCTTTAGCGTAGGGATCCTAGAAAACACATGCGTACTCCAACATTAGCGCGCATGAGGGAAGTACGGTTGTTCTTTTAAGTTAGGTGGAGGTTTGCCGAAATTATGTCTCACAAAGCAAAAAAACACGTACAGGCGTAACTTTTATGTTGTGAACGTGCCTATTTAACCTCTAACCACTCGTTAAATAAACTAGTTATTTATATTCTCCGGCCGTTCTTAAAGCAGCGTAATTTACGGTATACGTATTCAATTGGGATGAAGGTTTTCTTTTAAATGTGACGTTAAACATTTATATATAACTGAAACAAAAGGGTGCCCGCCGCTGAGCCTTGGGGAATTCCTGAGGTCTCGGGAACATATCAGGACGAAGAACCATTATGAGCGACCGACCGCTGTCTTAGATAGAGATACTGGGCTATCCATACAATAACCGATTCATTCAGTTTATAGCCCGCAATTTGCTAACAAGTAGGTGATAGGAAACACCGTCAAATGCTTTTCTGCTGTCCAAGAAAATACAGCCAACTACGTGAAGCTTATCTATTGCTAGAGCCAAATCGGGCATGAGCTCAACAATCTGCGGTGAGCAAAAAAAAAAAAAAATGCGACGAAATCCCGGTTTGCTAGGATACTGAAGATTTTGTTTAACCAAATTTAACCAAATCAGTCATATCCCAAGTGTAGCTCAGCTCATCTTCAAACACCGCAACTAAATTAACATCCAGACTTCGTCATTGACAAGGCTTTGTTGTTATCGCAAAGTTAAAATAACACTTGTTTCTTAATAGGCACTCATAAAGTCCCATAAAGTGACATAGTGCAGGGCACGAAGTTGAGCCTACCAATGCAGGAGCTTAGCCTCTTCGACGTTTATTACCAACAAAATGTTCAACATTGTTTTTTGCGGTATTATTGTGGGAAGAATAGCCGAAAACTTGCGCTTTTGTGCGCCCTTGCGTTTCTTTGGTGGGGAGTCCTTGACATGGCGCCGGTTGAGCTTCTGCGTGGTGGCCGCTTGCTAAACGACTTTAAGGCACGTTATTGTAGTGAACCACCGCCATTTCGAGTCGGACATCTCTCCCGGGTCGATGACTCTAATGCTCTCCATTTCTTGAGGGGGCGAATAGCCTCGAGGTGATGCGTCGACGAAGCCGGCGGAGGAAGCGTGGTGAGGCTTAGCTCACAACGGCGAGGCTTAACTGGAGAGGCTTAGCTCACCCGTCGGTGTGGCACAGTCTTCTTGTGGCAATAAATGGTATTCCGATGGTCTAAAAGGTTACCTGGTAATGTCTAGTGAGTCCTTTCACCTTGCCCGTTCACCTAGAACACTCATTACTGTTTGACAAACGAAGTTCGTTCCTTGAAAACGTAGAAACACTGAGCGGATGAAAAACGCGTCTGCGTCGTTCAGCTCCCTAACGGCTTTTTCTTCACCAAGGTAAAAACCAGTCCTACACCAACCAATAGGGCATGAGCTCCGCCGCCCAGACGCCAGCCTTTATTCGCCTGGACTCCGCTTACTGAAAGAATGATGTATAGCCTGAGACCTTACGTTGACTTGTCTCTTCTTGAACACCGGTTGCCAAATATTCTGCGGCCGTTCGCTTGCCGTAATTCAGCCGAGGACCGCTTACCGAATGAAAAGAGTACATTCTGGGGACGTACGTGGGCCGTTCTCCTTTGTAGCACCGGTTGCCCGAAGAAAACGAATATTCTGCCGGCGAACGCGCGGTTCAATGTTCAAAGAGCGAATGCGCGGCAGCCGCGCTCCGGCCTGTCTCCTTTCGAACACCAACTGCCACAAGAATACGGATATTCTGTGACCGATCGCTTGCCGATCTTCGGCTGAACATCTCTTCCCGAAGAAAAAACGGATGCCATAAGGCCGTACTTCGGCTGTTCTCCTTCTCAACATCGGCAGCCGAAAGTGAACTAAATGTCTGGCAGCCGGGTAGCTCCGTTGTGCGTCTCAACAGGGACGGCCGGACAAATACCGGTCCCTGGTTTCCGAATGTTAGCCGTTCAAAGTATGATCAGTGGCTGCCAGAACCTGGATGCTGGCCCGACATGCCAGAAAGCGGCCAAAGACGGGCCGGTCTTGGGACACAATTTCTGTCCGCGTGGGGCATTTTTTTTTTGTTCCGAGCAAGTGTTGCCACGATTACGGGGAACGCTGTAGTTTTCTTTTGGGTGAATGGAGGCCAATCTTTCTAAGTGGGTTTGCTTGGGTAAACAAACGTTCGCGGGGACTCCGGGCGGTCATCGGGGAGGGTATTTCCAGACGCTTCGCTGTAAACCCCATCCCCTGCCACACACACACACGTGACAAAGTGCCTTCACGAAATGCAAAACGCTAAATTACCGTGGTTATAGGCTGCAACCCCAACCCAAAGCCACCTGAAACTTAAACATACCAAATCACCATTAGTATTTGAAACAACACGTAAATATGGGTCTATAAGAAAAAAATGTAATAACAAATTGAATGGTAGCTCCGCTGGGGCTCAAACCAAGGCCGTCAGCGCCACTATACGAAGCTCTCCCTCGAGGCCCCAGAGCCAGAACAGCAGGTTTCTTTCAGCAGAAGTTAAATAGAATACCGCTCGCCGGGACACCACGAAATACACGTGGGGCGCTGTGTAGCGTAGCCTGTGGAACATGTCATTGGGGTGCACGCGCACTCGAGCACTGGGCATTAGAGAGTTTCAGTGCTAATTTTTTGCGTCCAGCTACGTAAACACCACGAGCGGAGTTTTAGTAGCGCGTCTCATCAGTTTGTTGTAGCGGCCCGCTAATGCCTACGGCGCCATCTGTCTAATGTTTTGCGAAAGGACTCGCCGGCTGATCTGCGAGCGGAGTGCCGGATTGCTTGGAGATTTTAGGACTATCCAAACAATTGTAAACAAACGCTTTCCCGCTAGTATTGAATGCAACACGGCCACATCACGGCATGAATATTTTCTTACCTGACTATGTTTCATAAAGACACCCTTGAAGTCCCACGGAACACTTCGTGCGTGCAATCGCACAGAACGCCCTGAACCGAATGCCCGGATTTGACGCATGCATTTTATTCAACTTCAAAACGATCCAGGGAGGCGTTTCGAACGAACAGAACGTCACGACATGCGTTGCAAGTCTGAACTGCGGTCGACCAGCGATCGTTTGCCTCCTCCTGTCGTCGTAAATTCAGCACTCACCTCGCGCGCGATTTGCGGGGTGGAACAGCAAGTCACTGAACTGGCGCTCAAGCCGAGAGGGCTTTTAGCTACGCACACTGTACATACCGGATGCGAGGTTGGGTCGTACGTCCAGAGCATGGGAAGCACTGTCCACCCGCATAAACACCATGGCGCATTTCATCGCGAACGCGCCCACAACACACACACACACGCACGCACGCACGCACGCACGCACGCACGCACGCACACGCACACGCGCGCACACACGCACACACACACACACACACACACACGCACGCACGCACGCACGCACGCACGCACGCACACACACACATACACACACGCACGCACGCACGCACGCACGCACGCACGCATGCACGCACGCGCACGCGCACGCGCACGCGCACCGCTTCGGTCGCTGGCCTGGCTACAAAGCTTCGTTCGGGCAGTCAGCGATGTCACGACGATGCGGGGCTGCGCGAGGGGCGATGTGCTAAGCACTCGACGTATTTAAAAACGCAGGGGCAAAGAACTTGGTTCATCGGGAGCAAATTACTGTCGACAGAAAAGCGGAATCGTGGATGCTTGCAGGGCTACTCGCCGCTATGTTGGAAACGCAAGCACCCTCACGTACGCATGCTAATTCGCTGAAATAGCGTCCGCTCGGCTTCCGTCTGCTAAACGCAGAAGCGGCTTAACATACGGCGCATGCGCAGTGATGACGACGCAAATAGCGTTCGCTAACTGTTTGCGTACGGTTGCGTACGTTATTCTGGAACTCTCTATTGTTGCGGTTCTTTACCGGCGAGGCGGCCGCCGTGAGGCCCGCGTTAGGCAGTTTCTTGGTAGTTTTAGCTGCGGACACGTAAAATAACTATTTGCTAGACACCTCCGCGGTTATAAAAATTGATGTACTAAACTGACATCAATGGCAAAAAAAGTCTCGTTTGTAGAAGTCGAAATACGAAACTGCTAATCTTCGGTAATGGAGAGTTTTAGTATACCGGGAGCTAGCTTTTAGCGCGCACACAATATTGCGCTTGCGCTCCGCAAACATTTTCTACCAACCCCGCTTTTTGTACTGCGCCAGCAACAATCCGCTAATAGCGTGGAGCTGCTGAACTTAGCTCAGAATCGTCGCTAGCGCCATCTAAGATATCAAAGAATAACTATAATTTCGCAACCCAAACAGCACATGCAAACGCAACCCAAGGTAAACGCCATTATCGCACACACCGGTTGTGTTTGCTACGGCTTGGCACAGGAATGCTGTGCGACAGCAGGTACCTGTCACTGTCAGCAACGCGAGATCGTCGGTGAAGGCGAGGCGCGCGCACACAGAACCATTAGCTGGGGCAGGCCGTCTCGAGCAAACAGGTTTCGCGAGTACAGCGCCAGCCGCACGCGGCCCGCAGAGCAGTGAAGTACCGCCCGCACACTGCGCGAAATTGCGTGCGCCCACAAAACACAAACCCTCGTTTGCGGGACTGCGCATGAGCACTACTGCGTGCGCAAGGAATAGCGCGCGCTAATTGCTAGGTCCCGCTATACCAAAACACTGTAATGATACTGTTGCTTGACAACAACAAAATAAAGAAATAACTACACCATATCCCACATATACCATTACTAACTGGAGATAACTGTACGCACTAAAGCATTTGTTACCTTTTTTCAGAGATCATTTAGTTACTTTCTTAACTACGCCATGACACGCGACGTAGTTAGCAAAAATTGCAGCCCGCTACAGTTTAGCCATTTTTGTTTTTTGCACTGTTTTTCGGTACAGACATTATCAGCCAAGTTTGAATATCTTGAGTTTTATTTCCAGGTCCAACCAGCTGATCTTCTATAAGATCCTATCCCTGGCCTGCGTGTTTGTTGGGATCGCCTTGATGCTCAGCATTATTCTCATGCGTACGTATGCACTACATGTCAGTCCTTTATATCAGATTTTTTTTCCCAGGAGATTGCCAACCATAGACATTACAAAGCACCCAGTGCTGACACACTAGTGTGTCGAGAATATTGCTAGAGCTTTTTATATATATATATATATTGTAAGCTATGACTAAGGCAGACATTAGCAGCCGTATGTGGACATTCTCCTCAGTGGCTATGTGCCAGATGCTATGTGCCACCAGCCTCGCTCGCCGCGCATATCGTCGTCCACGCTATCATCATCGGGATGTTCTGGAATCTCTGCGCTCGACCTGAACTCGCTAGCCTGTCGCTCTCTGCGGGATTAGTTTAATAAACCGGTGCCCGACGACTCCTGGCCTGTTCCTCACAATATATATATATATATATATATATATATATATATATATATATATTGTGAGGCCGTGGATAGAAGGTGACGGGACCGTTGCTTTCGCAGCTCCTTTATTCCAAGGCGTCAGGCGGGGACGAACCAAGATGGCGACCCAGCGTCCCTGCTGATGATGATTAGCCGAAGACGAGGTTGTGCCGGTGATGATGAGTATGTACAGCAGATGATGCGGTAGCCGCAAGCTACTGGTGATGATGATTAATACCAATGGGGACAAATATCTCCTAGCAGGCAGCAAGACACAAACTAAGCTCACAATATATATATATATATATATATATATATATATTGTGGTGACGTTTATTGACACCTGGGAACGGTCACGTCGTCAAGTCGGGCAGAGTTCGAGCGGACGTAGGAAACCGAGGCTGAGGTTCGAGCTGCGAGGACACACTTCGTCTCCTTCCAAAAGCGCTGCATGTCACATAACCTTATCGCAAGGTTGTCCACCAACAGGACATGACAGAACATAGCCACTGGAAAAGTGTCCATCTGCTAATGTTCAGGTTCTTCGCTACAATCACCCCCGGCGAGAAGAGGCAGCCATCCTGGCGACTCATGGTGACGGCGGAACCAGCGGATCATAGTAGGGCTTGAGTCGCTGAACATGCACAGTCTCACGGCCGCGGCGCCGAAGATCCGATGAGGGCATAACTGATTCGACGATATAATTCACTGGCGAAGTGCTTTTGATAACACGGTAAGGACCATGGTATTTCGATGTAAGCGTCGGAGAGACCTGGAGTGGAACATGGCACCCAAAGCCAAACAAGGGAGCCGGGAGAGAAATCGCGTGGTGCACTGGACGTGTCATGGCGAGATTTCTGTAGCTGCTGGTGTTCAGAAGTGAATGAACGAGCGAGCTGGCGGCATTCCTCAGCAAACTGCGAAATCTGGGAAATCGGTGTACACTCGGAGGGATCAGGGCGGTATGGAAGTACCGTGTCCAGCGTGCCGGTCGGCTCCCCTCCGTAGAGGAGGAAGAACGGTGAAAATCCGGTAGTCGACTGCGTCGCGGTATTGTACGCGTACGTGATGAACGGAAGGACCTGATCCCAGTTTTAATGGTCTGATGAAATATACATAGACAGCATGTCTCCCAGAGTACGGTTGAATCGTTCGGTTAGGCCGTTGGTTTGCGGATGGTACGCTGTGGTAGTGCGGTGAACGACGTTACACTCGGCCAAGAGCGCTCTGATAACGTCCGATAAAAATACGCAACCTCTGTCACTCAGCAGCTCTCGGGGCGCTCCGTGTCGAAGGATGAAACGACGGAGGAGGAAGGACGCCACGTCCCGGGCTGTGGCTGCTGAAAGGGCTGCTGTCTCAGCGTATCGCGTGAGATGATCTACCGCAACGATAATCCAGCGGTGCTCTCTAGAGGTGCACGGCAATGGCCCGTAGAGGTCGATACCCACTCTATCGAAGGGACGGGCAGAGCACGGCAGAGGCTGGAGTTCGCTCGTTGTTGATCGCGGGGGAGACTTACGGCGCTGGCAGTCTGTGCAGGAACGAACATATTTTGTGACGAAGGTGTACATGCCTCGCCAGTAAAAGCGAAGGCGAAGTCTTCGGTATGTCTTCAGGACACCTCCGTGGGCACACTGCGCGTCACCGTGGAACGAAGAACAGATGTGCACGCGTAAATGACGAGGGATGACCAGGAGCCATTTGCGACCTTCGGATGAATAGTTTCGGTGGTAAAGGAGTTGGTCACGGACAGACAAATGGGTAGCTTGGCGACGGAGAGAGCGAGATGCGGCTGCTGATGATGGACGGGACAAAAATTCCACAATGGAAGCGATCCACGAATCCTTTCGCTGTTCAGCAGCCATGTCGGTGATATCAAGGAGGGCCAGAGTGCACTCCACAGAAGATAAATCTTCAGCGTCGGATGGTAGAGGAGACCTAGAAGGGCATCTGCGTCTGTGTGCTTGCGGCCGGACCGGTATATCACTCGTATGTCATGCTCTTGCAGCCGGAGGGCCCATCGACCGAGGTGGCCAGACGGATCCTTTAGCGACGAGAGCCAACAAAGGGCGTGGTGGTCCGTCACCACGTCGAATGGGCGCCCGTAGAGGTACGGGCGAAATTTCGTAATAGCCCGAACGATCGCTAAGCATTCGTTTTCGGTCACGGAGTAGTTGACTTCGGCTTTTGTAAGGGTACGGCTGGCGTAAGCGACGACGTACTCCTCGAATCCGGTCTTGCGTTGTGCGAGTACTGCGCCCAGGCCCACACCGCTGGCATCGGTATGGATTTCTGTGGGAGCGCTGGGATCAAAATGTCGCAGTACCGGTGGGGAAACAAGAAGGCAGCGCAACACATTGAAGGCGTCCTCGCAGGTGGGTGACCAATCGCCGATCTCGTTGTTACCACCAAGGAGCTTCGTCAAAGGCGCAATGATGGTGGCGAAATTGCGAACAAAGCGCCGGAAGTAAGAGCAAAGTCCTATAAAGCTGCGAAGTTGTTTCATTGTCGTCGGTTTGGGAAATTCCGCCACGGCGCGAAGTTTTGCTGGGTCAGGAAGGACACCATCTTTTGACACCACGTGGCCTAGAATAGTAAGTTTTCGAGCTGAAAAGCGGCATTTCTTCAAGTTTAACTGCAGGCCGGCTGTGGCAAGGCAGGTTAACACTTGTTCGAGGCGGGTAAGATGCGTCGCAAAATCAGGGGAAAACACGACTATGTCATCTAAGTAACACAAGCATGTTTTCCACTTCAGGCCGCGCGATATGTTGTCCATCATCCTTTCAAAGGTTGCTGGCGTATTGCAAAGCCCGAAGGGCATGACGTTGAATTCGTACAGCCCGTCAGGTGTGACAAAGGTTATTTTGAGACGATCCGCTTCTGCCATAGGAACTTGCCAATAGCCGGATCGTAAATCCAGAGAAGAGAAGAACTCGGCTCCTTGCAAGCAATCCAGGGCGTCATCTATGCGAGGAAACGGATAGACGTCTTTCCGCGTGATCTTGTTTAGGCGCCGGTAGTCCACGCAGAAGCGAATTGAGCCATCTTTTTTCGTCACAAGTACTACGGGAGAGGCCCAGGGGCTTGTCGAAGGGCGTGCAACGTCGCGCTTGAGCATGTCCGCGACGTGCTCATCAATGACTTGGCGCTCAGTGGGCGACACACGGTATGGCCGCTGTCTGAGGGGCGCGTGGAAACCGGTGTCAATATGGTGCGAAACACTGGATGCCCGGCCCAATTCGACGCGTTGGGCATCGAAAGACTCTCGGAAACGATGCAGAAGGGCCAGAAGCTCGTCTCGTTGCACAGGAGCTAAAGCGTCGTCGAGGGAACGTAAAAAGACATCGGAGTCACAGTTCACACTACGCCCAAGCGCGGCGAGGTGCAGTGATGCAGCGTTCTCGGATGCGTTGACGATGAGATGATCGTCAACTGGCTCGACGTGGCCAAGACATTCACTGCGAACCAATGTGGCGGGGCAGGACGACGGGTTTGAAACGAGGATTGTACCGAGACCTGAGCGACCTTCAAGGACCGCGAAAGGTGGCGGCAAACATTTCCGGGCGCTGAAGAGTGGCGACGGCGTAAAGAAAACGGTGGTGTCCGACAGACAGTCACAAGACACGGAAACAAGCACTGAGGTGCCGGGAGGAATATCGGTATCATCGGCGGCAATCAATTTGGCGGGACGTTCGGGGATAGCGATGTCGTCAAACCGGAAAATTTCAACCTCAGCGGGAGCACACCGAATGATCGCGTGATGTCGTGACAAAAAGTCCCAACCGAGGATGATATCGTGCCACAAGGAGGCCAAAACGATGAACTGGATGATATAGACATTTTGCTGGATTGTAACTCGGGCGGTGCACGTGGCCAATGGTTTCACGTCTTGAGTATTCGCGGTCCGGAGGTTGAGGCCAGAAAGCGGAGTGGTGACTTTCCTCAAGGAACGACAAAGACTTTCACGTATTACAGACACAGCGGCACCAGTATCGATAAGAGCGCAAGCGAAAACACCTTCTACGGTAACGTCAATCACATTGTTAGGAGAAAACGGAGGACTTCAGTAGTTCGACGTGGGCACAGCTGTTGCCTCCGGAACTGCGGTCGCTAGTTTCCCTCAGGTGCGGGGTTGGCACGTGGGCGCATCGGGGAAACGGAGCGGCGACTCGGAGAAAAGGAACGGCGGCTTGAAGGCGTCGAGGTCGACTGGTCAGCTGAGTACGAAGGTGGGGTTGCGCTAGAAGTAGCGGCAGCGAAAAGTGGTGGAAATGCATAGGCTGCGAACTGGTAGGCGTCAACGGGAGATTGGGGTCGACGGCGACATAAACGTGCCACATGTCCCGGATGTCGACAAGCGAAACAGATTGGGCGGTTTTCGGGGGTGCGCCATGGATTCGGGGTCCGAGGCGCCATTCGAGGATACGGCGCTGCTGACTGCTCCGCGGGAAAGGAAGGGAATGGTGCCAGCGGCGGTCTTGTGGCGACGGAAGCGTAGGTGAGCGGGGCTTCGACGTATTGTTCAATAGGCGACACGACAGGAGGTGCGACCGACGCGGCCACTGGTGAAAGGGTGGATGCCGGCGCAACTGGCGGCTGGCGTACGGAAGGGATCGTTTCGGCAACACGCTCTCGGATCACCCGTTGGACCGAGTGAGGCAACGTGGAAGGGGGCTGTGGAGCGCAGGGAAGCAGGGACAGCTGACGCGAAACCTCTTCTCGCACGAACTGCTTGATATGAGGTAGAAGAGCCGAGAGGTCAGGAGAAGCAGCCAATGCCGACAGCGACCCACGTTGAGGTTCTTCCCGCGAAGGGCGTTGGCGGGTGAAAATGCGCTGCTTGCGGAGCTCGTCATAGCTCTGACACCAGTTCACGACGTCGCTAATAGTCTGCAGGTTTTTATTCAGCAGCATTTGAAACGCATGGTCCTCAATACCCTTGAGAATGTGTTTGATCTTATCGCATTCGGCCATAGCTGGATTTGCACGCCTGCAGAGGTCGACGACGTCCTCTATGTAGCTCGTAAATGTTTCACCGGCCTGCTGCGCTCGCTCACGCAGCTGCTGCTCGGCCTGGGGTTTGCGAAGTGCCGGTCGGCCGAAAACGTTCGTAAATTCAGCTTTGAAGCCTGGCCAAGTAGTGAAGGTAGATCAGTTGTTGTTAAACCACGTCTCAGCCAGCACCGTAAAATAGAATCCGACGTTATTGAGCTTAAAATACAATACAATACGTTTATTTCATCATCATCACATGATGACAGGGGCCCGCAGTAAAAGCTGCAAAAGCTCAAAAGAAAGCTCGAGTAAACGCTCCAAAAAAACAGCTTAACTGAAGCTGCTGACCCCTAACTTGGCGAACAGCAAGGATCAAGATGAGAAAAAGAAAATACAACCAAATGTACATAACACCAATACACAGGAACACTGGGATAACATTTCTAAGCCTTGTTACAACCTACTACGGAAAAGTAAAAGAAAAAGAAAAAAAAACATGAAAAAAAGAAGATGCACAGTGGAACAAAAAGTTAGGAATAAAAAGCTGCAATGGTTTGTATTTGCAAAAAAAGAACAGAAGACATTCAAACGAAGTACACTTTTCCAAAGTACACTTTGAGTACACTTTTTCAAAGTACACATATTCAAAGGAAGTACACAAAGGAAGTACACAAAGAGATAACATAAATTATGAAAGAAAAAATGATAATAACTCTCTATTTGTGAATCTTTCAAAGGGTGTGTTTTTAGCTGCAAAGCTATTGAGCAGTCGCGGAAGCTTGTTTTCCAGGGTTTGCATGCCATAACTTGTTCGGTATGTCTGAACGTTATATGTATCTGTATTTCTTGTTCTGTTTATATGTTTTCGCGGCTCTAGCAAAGCAATCTTACGAAGTAGAAATGTACTATATTTAATTTCACGCTTGAGCGAATGACACAGACGATAGTCATATAATTTAGTTACAGGCACAATTTTGTGCTTGGCAAAAAGTTCGGTTGTTGTGTGCCACCGAGGAAGGTTTTCCATTACGCGTAAGAAGCTCTTTTGTAGGACTAGCAATTTGTATATGTTTTCTTGTGTCGTAGTGCCCCAAACTAAGTGACAGTAGTTTAGGTGAGAATAAAATAAAGACTGGTAGATTAGGATCATCATGTTCGGCGGCAGCATCTCGCGATTTCTGTAAACAATGCCTATTACCTGCGACAGTTTGCTACCAAGATAGGTTACATGGTCGTCCCAGGACAGTTTTTGATTTATCATAACGCCTAATGTTTTAATTGATGGCACTATTTCTAGGGGAGTACGCTGAAAACATATATCTCTTGTTAATGTGATTTTTTTTTGTTTTTTCCTCTAAAGATGACGACTTTCGTTTTTGAACTATTTATCTGTAATGCGTTCTTTCGTGTCCAGTTATCAAGTTTGTCTAGTGCGTCATTTGCTTGTTCTGTCAATTCGCCTATATTATCTCCAGCTAGAAATATGCTCGTGTCGTCTGCGTAACATACAATTTTTGCGAAGGGTATAGCATGCACAATATCATTGATAAACATGTTAAAAAGAAACGGGCCCAAAATACTGCCTTGTGGGACGCCACACTGAACAGGCCGCGTATCGGATAAGAATCCGTTTACAACAACTGCCTGCCTACGGAATTCAAGATAAGATTTTACAAATGCAGATGCATGTCCACGAAATCCGCAACGATCTAACTTGCGTAGCAACAGTTCATGGTTTATGAGGTCAAAAGCCTTCGTAAAGTCGACATAGATACCAATAACAATTTTGTTTTTGTCAAGCTCCTTTAGAATGTGTTCTTTTTGTTCCAGTAACGCAAGCTCTGTCGAACAGTGTTTTCTGAAACCAAACTGCGAATCGCTAATTAGGGAATGCTTAGATTCAAAGTTCACGAAGCGCCTATGATTAACTTTTTCAAACAACTTTGAAAATATGGTAGTATAGATATTGGCCTGTAATTTCCCAAATTATTTCTGTTACCCTTTTTATAAATTACTGATACACGCGCAAGTTGCATACTACGAGGAAACACTGCATTAGTGATACATTTGTTGAGAATGTGCGTTATGTACGGCGAAACTATGTCAAAAATAAACTTAATTGGTTTGGCTTGGAATCCATCAATGTCACAAGATGTCGTGTTGTTTAGCGTGTTGAATGTGCCCATCACCTCGGCTTCATCAACAGGGCTAAGAAATAGAGTATCTTCAATCGAAGTGATGTTTCGGAGGTCATTGAACAGTTTGGCTTCACTAAAAACGCTTACAAAGTGGCGATTAAACTCATTGGAAAGTTCCTGGCCGGATATGGCTTCCCCGTTCAGTACGAGTGCGGAGAGTTCTTTTTCACCACTTTGTTTTCCTAGAAGATAGTTTAGCTTTTTCCACGTTAAATTAGTGCGACCCTGGCACGCAACAAACTGATTTGCATAATAATCTGCTCTAGCTTTTTTAAGTTCCTTGTTCAGGCGATTACGGATATTCTTAAAGATACGCAAGTCATTCACATCTTTAGTCTTGATAAACTTGTGATACAAAGTGTTTTTCTACCTAATCTTAGTAAGCAGTTCTTGTGTGATCCATGGCTTCCGAGTTCGGTGGTTGTTCTTCAAAACTTTGAATGGAAAACTTGCTTTGTAAATTGGCTTCAGAACATGTATTAACTTGTACGCTATTTCAGGATTATTTTCCTCCACAATAAAATCCCAGTTTACTTCCGCTACATTTTGCCTAAATATAGAAAGAGCATTTTCAGTTATAGGTTGAAAAGTGCGGGTATTGCTAATATGTTTTCTGGACTCTTTTATAAAACATAAATAAATCGGCAAATGGTCACTAATATCGGCGCTAATTACTCCAGATTTTACCCTTGCCCTGTCTATGTTCGTAATAAACAGATCTAGTAACGTGGAAGAATTTTGCGTGACGCGGGTTGGTAAATCAATTACATTTGAAAACCCATTTGCCTGTAATAACAAGTCAAAATTCCTTTTCGAAATATCATTACTTAACATGTTAATGTTTATGTCCCCTCCACATGCTAGGTCTAATCGCTTTTCGCGGGAGTATGAAAGAAGACATTAAAAGAAACTAATAAAGGCTGTAACTGAGCCCTGTGGAGGACGATAACACACTACGAAAAGGGTGCTTCCTGAACATACTGATAACACTTCATAGTCAACCGTGCATACTGTAAATAACGGTAGCAAGTCCGCTTCCCAAATATTTCTAAACAGCATGCAAACACCACCCCCACGACCATTATCGCGGTTTAAGAAAAATGTTTGGTACGTAGGAAGACGGATAAGATCACAATTATTTTTAGACCAAGTTTCAGTTACCATAATTACATCCAAAGATGTATCTAACTGCTCCAAAAATAAAGTTAGGTGCATTTCTTTATTTCTGATTGACTGTGCGTTAAAATGAACAGATTTGAAAGACTTTGCAAAGGCTGGACCAAGAATTTTCGAAAACTGATCCGGATTCACGTAGGACTTATGAAAAACAGGTGCCATCTGGTGTTTCTTTTACACACAAAAATCTAGAAGTAGTCAGACATCTAGGTAAGCTTAGCAACATCGCGGAAGTCCGAGATAGGTTTCGCTGGATGCCTCTCAGCCTTTCTCACCAGGATTTTGTTGTTTCTATGCCAGACGTACTTGTAGTCGTTTACTTTTGCCCAGTCTTTTACTTCCTTCAACAGCGCTTTGCTGTGTTTTGTGAGGTTTTCCAGCACGCGAACTTCTGTGTCCATTTCCGAAATTTTAAGCCTGTTGTCCCACCATGCTTCTCTGACGTGAAGCTTCGTGAAACGGAAAATAATTGCGGGAACCTTTTCTGGCTTGGATGGTAAACGGTGAATCGCAGCCACATCATCAGATGATAGCTCAGGAAGCTCGCTTTGGACAGCTAACTCATTTATCTTGCCAACAAGATCTTCTTGTTCAGTCTGTGGTATTCCATGAAATTCAAGATTGTACCTTCGGTTATGCCATTCAAGGTCGTCAAGCTGACGGTTTAGCGATTCAAGTTTTTTGTCTCCCATTTCGAGTTTTTCAATCCCGGCTCGTAGTTCTTTGATGTTGCGCTCATTTTCTTCGGTGCGTTTTATTACATCCGTCATCTGATCGGACATGAACTGCACAGATTCTTCTATCTTATCAACGGTTTCTTTCAGGGGCATCAAAACATAGAGCTTTTGATTGATCGCCTGCAGCATTAAAAAGACATCTCGTACGCTAGGTTCGTCATCGTTTTTTTCCGGTTGCATGCGAGTTTTTGAAGGCCTGCACTTTAAACATTTCCAACTTCTGCGATACGCATCCCCCTTGGACTTCAATGTTGCGTCAGACACACCCGCACATTTTCCCGTATGATACGAGAGCTTACACAGAGTGCACACTATGCCATCGCTAGCACGCTCTAGTAACGTTTCACACTCAGGGCATTCAATACTGTCAGACATAGCACTTTATGGCGGCAGCAGCGACAAACATGAGCACAGGCAAGAGCTAAGTGAGACAGTTCACAAACCTGTAACGGTACAGGGCGATAGGTTAGGGCGATGTTCCAGTAGTCACCGCTGTCGCCAAAGTGATGCTCGGGCGAAGAGGTCCCTTTATAGGTTGCGATGACCGCGCCAAGTGCAGATTGCGGCAGGTCCCGTGTCGATGAAAATCAGCAATTTGTTGTCCCTCCGGTTGTCGGTCACGTGGTTGTTATCGGCCCAAGTGCGGCAATTTTGCTGTAACGGTACAGGGCGATAGGTTAGGGCGATGTTCCAGTAGTCACCGCTGTCGCCAAAGTGATGCTCGGGCGAAGAAGAGGTCCCTTTATAGGTTGCGATGACCGCGCCAAGTGCAGATTGCGGCAGGTCCCGTGTCGATGAAAATCAGCAATTTGTTGTTCCTCCGGTTGTCGGTCACGTGGTTGTTATCGGCCCAAGTGCGGCAATTTTGCTGTAACGGTACAGGGCGATAGGTTAGGACGATGTTCCAGTAGTCACCGCTGTCGCTTCATCGTGTCATCCCATTTATTATAGGTGCTCACCCGTTCAAAGATTGAAAGCCAGTCTTCCGCATCACGGTCATCGGTGCGGTTAAAGAAAGGCGGGTCTCGTTGCCGGAGCGTACCGGAACAGACGATGCGCTGCTGGGGTGTAGGCGGCATGTCGTCGCCGACCGGGAGTCTTCTGCTTCGCAACTCCAGGCTGTCAGGCCTTGCGGGGATCGCGATGCAGCAACCTCACCAAAAATGTGGTGACGTTTATTGACACCTGGGAACGGTTACGTCGTCAAGTCAGGCAAAGTTCGAGCGGACTTAGGAAACCGCGGCTGAGGTTCGAGCTGTGCGAGGACACACTTCGTCTCCTTCCAAAAGCGCTGCATGACACATAACCTTATCGGAAGGTTGTCCACCAACAGGACATGACAGGGCATAGCCACTGAAAAAGGGTCCATCTGCTAATGTCCAGGTTCTTCACTACAATATATATATATATATATATATATATATATATATATATATATACCGTATTTGTTCGAATATAAGGCGGTCACGACTATAAGGTGAGGGGGGAGTTGAAGGACCGAAGAAAAGGAAAAAAAGTTTGCACACTAATATAAGGCGAGAGATCCCGCAAGAAACTTTATTCAAATTCCTACCTTTGAAGCTCGCGAAATTCAGCCGCGATACCACGTAATCACGAGCTCTCATCATCTGCAGCATCACTGCTGTCCTTGTCACTGGTGCACTCCCAAACTTCGCTGCCGTCAGTGCCGTCCAGCGAATCGGAAATGCAGCACTTCTTGAAAGAAGCTGCCACCATAGCGTCGGGTATAGCTGCCCAAGCGTCGGCTATCCAGCGAGCCACTACCGACGGAGATGCACGCTTCAAACGGCCCGACGGTGTCAAGGCCGTTTCATCGGAGGCCATCCATTCGTTGTAGATGGAATACAAGCGAGGGAACACAAGCGCACACCAGCGAGGGAACACAAAAGACAAGCACATGCAATTGGCGAAGCGCACGTGGAAAAGTGGCTGCGGCACAGAGAAAGAAATATGGCTGCGGTTTTGAACTCGGCTCGTGGATTGAAACATACTGGATTTTTGCTGGCTGTTTTAGACTTTTTATGACTTCCCGCGAAGCGCCATTGCTGATCTCGGAGCTCGGAGCCCGCCCTCGAATATAAGGCGGGGGCAGACTTTGAGGCCGCGGTTTTCGGAAAAGAACCTCGCCTTATATTCGAATAAATACGGTATATATATATATATATATATATATATATTGAGAGGACAAGGTTCACCGGAGAGGCCGATGTTCGGGGCGACCGTTTATTTGGAGGCTCGAGCAGGGACCGCCCGATTACACACACCATGATGATGAGTATTCACAGAGATGAGGACGAAATGCTAGAGCACGTTCGCTAATGATGATGATAATGTACAGATGAAGAGGAAGCATTGATGGCAGTCCGATGATCCCCCAACAAGACCGACTGTGCCAACTGGTGCCGGTAGATTGCCCAAGGATGCTCACACTGCCCCCCCCCCCTTGCGGAGTCGGACGCCTGGCCGCGAGTCATTCTGGAGCTCGGCGTCTGAAGGGCTTGAGGCGAGATACACGGACTATTTCGACGCCACGGCGACGATGGTCTGTTGCGGGACCTATCCGTGCTATGCGGTAATTAACTGCAGAAGTCTGTTCGAGGACGACCTAAGGGCCGAGGAAACGCTGGAAGAACTTCTCACAAAGACCAGGCTTCCGTTCGGGGGTCCATAGGAGCACTTCATCACCAGGGTGAAAACGAACGGAGGAATGTTTCGAGTCGTATCTTGTCTTCCTCACTTGCTGATGAGCTTCAGTGTGCAAGCGTGCTTGTTCTCGGCAATATGCGAGCCGTGAAATGTACTGCTCATGGGTTGGTGCGTCAGAGGAAACAGGGGCGGAGAAGAAAGTTGACTCGAAGGTATAGGAAGGTGAGCGGCCGAAGACGAGAAAGAACTGAGAGTAGCCAGTAGTACGCTGACGTGCAGTGTTATAAGCAAAGGTGACGAAGGGGAGGATAATGTCCCAGTTGCGATGGTCGGGGGTTATATACATAGAGATCATGTCAGAAAGAGTTCGGTGGAAACGTTCGGTTAAGCCCTTTGTCTGGGGATGGTAGCCGGAAGTAGTCTTGTGCACGATCTTGGAGGCACGCAGGAGCTCCTCAACAATGGTCGCCAGGAAGGTTCGCCGGCGGTCGCTAAGAAGTATGCGTGGTGCACCATGCCGCAAAATGATCTAATGTAGAATGAATTCGGTGACTTCTGCGGCTGTCCCGGAGCGTACAGGTGCAGTTTCAGCATATCTTCTCAAGTGATCGACCGCCTTCACTATCCACCGGTGACCGGACTGCGTGATGGGCAAAGGTCCATACAAGTCGATTCCGACCGTCTGGAAAGGCGCGAAGGGACAAGGTAAGGGCTGAAGCAACCCGGCAGGGGGAGCCGTCGAACGTTTGCGACGCTGGCAAGATTCACACGAGGAAACGTATTTTGCGACAGTTGTTGAGATCCCAGGCCAGAAGTAGCGGCTGCGGACCCTGTCATAAGTCTTCGCGAATCCAAGGTACCCAGCCGTGGCATCGTCGTGACAAGCTTCTAATATCGATGTGCGAAGGGAACGGGGTACGACAGGGACCCATTTCTGGCCGGTAGGGTGATGGTTGCGACGGGGAAGTGTGCCATGCAGGAGCTGAAACTTGTCTAGTTGACGGCGAGCACGACTGTTGGGAGGCTGTACGCGGCCGGTAAGGTAGTCAATGATAGGACCACAGTATGCGTCCGGCCTCTGCAACGAAAGCAGTTATGGAGGGTCTTCCAGGGCAGGAGACGTAACGGGTGCTACTTGGAGTACGGTTTTTGGGACCTCCACAGCAGGTGACGGAATGGTGGTCAGAGGGCATCGAGACAGGGCGTCGGCATCGAGATGTTTCCGGCCGGACTTACGTGTGACGACGAAATCATACTGCTGCAGGCGGAGAACCCAGCGGTCTAGGCGTCCGGACAAGTTCTAGGGAAGACAACCAACACAGAGCGTAGTGGTCAGTTACGATGGTGAAGTGGCGGCCATAAAGGTATGGGCGGAATTTTTGAACGGCCCACACTACTGCCAGACACTCTTGCTCTGTGATGGTATAGTTTTGTTCAGCACTTGTCAGAGAACGACTGGCATAGGCAACTACTCTTTCGTGATTCTGGGCGCCCCGCTGCAGAAGGACATCGCCATGGCCATGACCGCTGGCGTCCGTGTGGAGTATTGTGGGGCTGTTTTCGTCGAAGTGGCGCAGAACAGGTCGAGATGTGAGCGCGTCCTTAAGTGCTTGAAAGGCTGCTTCACATTCGCTCGACCAGTCGTAGGGCGTGCCAGACTTTAAAAGCTTGTGCAAAGGAGAAGCAATGGCGGCAAAATTACGCACGAAGCGACGGAAGTAAGAAGCCAAGCCGAGGAAGCTCCGTAGATCTTTTAAGTGGAGCGGACGAGGGAAATCGACTACAGCGGCGATCTTGCCAGGATCAGGTTTTATGCCCTCTTTGCTGACCACGTGGCCCAATACCCTAATAGTCTTACTCGCAAAGCAGGATTTCTTTGCATTAAGCTGAAGCCCAGCGTGGGCAAGGCACGCTAATACTTCTTCCAGACGCTTGAGGTGCTCGGAGAACGTGGACGAGAAGATGACAATATCGTCAAGGTAGTAGAAGCACGTTTTCCATTTTAGGCCACGGAGAACTGTATCCATCATCCGTTCAAACGTGGCCGGAGCATTGCGCAGCCCGAACGGCATCACGTTGAACTCGTAGAGGCCGTCAGGCGTAGCGAATGCCGTCTTCTCTTTGTCCGACTCACGCAGCGGAATTTGCCAGTAACCGGACCGTAGGTCCAGACTGGAAAAATACTCAGCGCCTTGAAGGCAGTCCAGAGCATCGTCAATGCGAGGCATCGGGTACACGTCCTTCCGAGTGATCTTATTTAGCGCTCTGTAATCAACGCAGAAGCGCACTGAGCCATCCTTCTTCTTCACCAAGACGACAGGTGAAGACCACGGGCTTGCTGAGGGGCGTATGATTTTGCGCTTGAGCATGTCGGCCACATTGTCGTCAATTATTTTTCTTTCTGATGGTGAGACATGGTATGGACGATGGCGAACTATGTCGGGGCCATCAGTTTCGATGCAGTGCTCTGTGGTAGAATTCTGCGAAAGAGAGGGGGAGCACGAGTCGAAGGAAGCTTGGTATTTAGAGAGCACGTCTAGAAGAGACTTTTTTTGGGATGGAGTGAGATCGGGGCTGATGACGGCACCAAGAAGAGGTGTGGGGCAGGCAGAAACCGAATTGGGTGGACACTGTGGAGTTACGGCAGGCGGAGAACGGCGGCAATTTCGTCATTAACTGATCCAATCGTGCAACCCTTAGACAGCAGAATTGGATCTGGTGTCGTATTCTGAACAGTAATGAGTGCAGTACCTTGCGTAAATCGGACACGACCCGCAGCGACTGTAATACCGCGCGATAGCAAGCGAGCAGAGGGGACCACAAGGACATCTCCCCCAGTAATGGCTCCAGCGGAAATCGGCAAGATGTTCTTGCAGCTAGCAGGTATAACACAATCTGCTGTCAAAGTCACTGACTCCGTAGAAGCGGAAACATGAAGTCTTCTGTATCCGAGATGTCGATGGCGGGTTGACGACGTGAAATGATAGCAGACGTCGAAGAGAGAAAGTCCCAGCCCAATATCAGCTTGTGGGCACAAGGGGAGAGCACAGCACACAATATGTGGTAAGTAACTCCGGCGATCATAACCCTAACTGTACAATATCCCGAAGGTGTAAGTGCAGTCTCATTAGCACTGCGCAAAGATGGCCCTAGGTAGGGAGTCCTCACTTTTCGTAAACGTGTGCACAAATCGGCATGGATAATCGAAATGCTTGCTCCCGTATCAATCAAAGCTTGTACATGAATCCCCTCAACCGATACCGATAACATATTAGCTGGATGACCTGGGGGAATTTCAATTTTCGAAACTGGTGCAGTTTTCCCCCAAAAAACTGCAGGGCCTAGTTTCCCGCCAATTGGTTAGTCTCATGAGAGACAGGGCGAAGAGGAGATGACGTGCGGCGATACGGTGACGGAGATCGGCGGCGCACTTCTCGGGAATCGGGATGAAAGTCTGGTTGGCCAGGTGGAGACGACGAGCGTTGCATAGGAGGCGTATCGGACCGTGGACGGTAACCGCAACCAAAACGGAATTCATCCCGTTCGTTGACATCGTAGCCGCGTCTTTCGTCTTGCTGGAGTCGCCTGCAGAAACGATAGATGTGAGCAGGAATTCCACAATAGTAGCACGTTGGCCGGCGAGTGCGGAGGTCCTGGCGGGGGTGCCGCCACGTTGGCTGGTAGGTCTGCGGGAGGGAGATCGCAGGAACAGCTGCCACAATCCCAAGGTGAGGCTGAGCAGCGACTGGCGCCAACGGCAAGGGCGTTCGGCTTACGACTTCGCAATACGAAGGGTTGGTTGCCGCTGTCGGTAGAGGGGACGCCGAAAGGCAGGACATAGACGCCAGCTCCTCTTGAACTATTTCACGAAGCCCAGGTGCAGGAGCGCTGCGACGAACGCTGGCACTGCATAGTGACGGTTGGTTGCCGAGCTCTTCACGAATTATGGCACGAATCATCGTGCGCAGCTCATCATTGGCGAGATAGGCAGGTGCCAGCGAGTCATTGTGTAGGCGGATGGATTGCAGCTCGTCCAATCGTTGACACGTCGCGACCACATCGGCTACCGTCGCTGGGTTCTGCACAGCAAGGGCTGAAAATGCAAACTGGCCGATCCCCTTCATAATGTGACGCACCCGATCTGCCTCTGGCATATCCCCGTTGACCCGACGGCACAGCGCAAGAACGTCCTCTATATACGACGTATACGTCTCTTGGGCATGTTGCACGCGATCGTCCAGCTGTTTCTTCGCGGCGTCAGAACGAGCAGCGGATGAGCCAAATTTCTGGCGTATCTGCCCGGTGAAATCGGGCCAGTCAGCGATTCGGTGCTCGTTGTTGAAGAACCACGTTTTGGCTGCTTTGTCGAGGGACCACGAGACGTTCTGTAGCTTAGCGCGGTCGTCCCACCTGTTAAAGGCGCTGACTCGTTCGTAACTATCGAGCCACTCCTCAATATCTTCGCCACGAAGGCCAGCGAACGATGGCGGGTCGCGCTGGCGGGTCGTAATGATACACTGCGGCGGTGCCGGGTTGGCGGCAGTGTTGGCCGATTCTCGCGTCATGGGCATGGCTGGGCCAAGCAACCGGAGAGCGGAACGCAGCTCCAGGAGTGGGACCGAAGAGCTACGAAGCGGGACCGGAACGCACCCTCCACCACTTGAGAGGACAAGGTTCACCGGAGAGGCCGATGTTCGGGGCGACCGTTTATTCGGAGGCTCGAGCAGGGAACGCCCGATTACACACACCATGATGATGAGTATTCACAGAGATGAGGACGAAGTGCTAGAGCACGTTCGCTAATGATGATGATAATGTACAGATGAAGAGGAAGCATTGATGGCAGCCCGATGATCCCCCACCAAGACCGACTGTGCCAACTGGTGCCGGTAGATTGCCCAAGGATGCTCACAATATATATATAGAAAGATAAAACTCACAAAGCGCTCAGAAATATATAACTAAAGAGTCGGATACACAGCAAGAACAATAACAAAGAATGTTTACTTACGTAGAGGCGACGGGACCTGCCTTCATCAGAGTACAGTTACATGATTTTGCTGTCACAGACATTTGGAACATATTTCTTATATAGATTTGCAGAAAACTCTGAGAAGGTCAGAATATATTTCAAAAAAGGAGAGGATGCATGCAGTCGGCTAAGCCTGTGTTACAATAACAACAACAAAAAATAGAGAAAGGAGAGAGTGAGAGAGAGAGGAAGGGGTCGTATTTACAAGGCCGCGGTCAAGGTTTCTCCAGGGCGGGGCAACGTACCTGGCATATGCTGGAAGTGCGCTAGACTACAAAATCGCGGTCTCAAAAAGAAGGGAAAAGTACAGAATAGGGTATTCAGTGGTTGGGGAGACTGGTTCGGAGGGATACATACAGGCATGAACGAAGAATGTGTTTTGGGTGTGCCCCCCGCCGATGGACAGAATAGACACAGTACACAAAAGAGCATCGCACAAGATCTAGCAACTGAACAGGAAATCGGTAGGGTCCATAGATAACAAAGGGTTAAACATATCTAAGTGGTGGAGGGAACGCGGCCTCCTTGCCAAGGACAAATCGCAGTGTTAAGTCGAATTAGGCTAATAAAGCTGCTGTATTTGGGGCGTTTCTGCGAATTCTGATGGGAAGCTCAAGGGTAGGGTTAATGAAGAATGTGATAAAAATAATGAGGTCGCAAATTTTAATCGAGGCATAAGCACGTTAGTTTTCCGTAAGTTTCATGAAAACCAAGGGTCGCTAACACAAACTTTTAAATGAGATAAGATTCCAGAACATCGCGGTCATGGTGTGTTTTGAAAGCGTGTTCTAAAATTGTTACTTTAAGATGTTCAAATGCATGACCGGGACTGTTCACATGTCTTGACAGGCGCAAATATGGGCAGCTTTTTGCATGAGAGCGGTGATTATTGAACCGTATTCGGAAGGACGTTTCAATTTGGCCGATATATTGCTGCCTACAAATAGTGCACTCTACAAGGTATACGACATTAACAGAGTCACAGTTAAAGTTACCCTTTGTATTTACGTAGTAGACTGAAGCCGTGCTGGTGGCACGCTGTGTGGTGGTCATGTGTGGGCATACTTTACATCGGGGTTTATTGCAGGGCATGCAGCCAGTAGTTGCCGGTCGGTTGATACGAGAATTAGTAAGAAAGTCACCTAAATTCTTATTACGCCGGTAGACAACGCGTGGTGGTTCGGGGAATATGCTTTTTAAACGTTCACTTTGAATGAGAATACTGTGATGTTTTCTTAGTACGGTTGACACTCTTGGAGCAGAGGCTGAGTGGGTTAGAACTAAGTTTATTTGCTGGTTAACGTTCGGGGCTTATTTCTTACAGATTTCGTTACGGTCTAATTGGTTGGCTCGCACAATGGCGTCGTCGATAACCTGTTTCGGGTATTTCTTACTCACGTGGCCGGTCTTGAGTTCTCGACAGTTTCAATCAAAGTAGGTTTGGTTCGTCCAAATTCTCCCAAAACGGTGGGCTTTGCTGTACGGTCTTGCTGTCTTGCAGTGTCTGACATAGCTACTTTGGAAGTGCAAATACTGCGGCGTGTTTGTCGGTTTTCTGTACAGTTTAGCTTGAAGCCGACCTTGGGAAGTAGTAACGGTGACGTCCAGAAAGTTTGCACTGTGTTCCGAATAGGAATGAGGAAGCGAAATAGTAGGATGGGCTAGGTTAAATGCCTCAATGAAAGTTACGAGCCCCGCGTCACCGTGCTGCCAGATCATGAATATGTCGTCAATATACCTTTCATAGTACAGTGGCTTTAAGTTTTGAGTGTCAAGAAAGTTTGATTCCAGGTGAGCCGTAACGATATTGGCGTAGTTGGGTCCAAATCGAGTCCCCATTGACGTCCCGCTGACTTGCACGTAATGAACTGCGTCCAACGCAAAATTGTTTACTTCAAGAATAAGCCTAAGGAAAGTTTGGAGAGTAGAAGAATGGATAGGTTTGTCGCAGAATGACTGCTCATACGCAAGCGATACGGCGGTGATGCCATCTTCATGGGGGATGTTAGTATACAGTGGCGCAACATCGAGGGTGACTAGGAGGCATTTATCAGGAATTTCAATTTTTGAGATGTCCGAGAGAAAGTCATTGGTATCTTTAATGAAGGAGGGAAAGCTGGGCGGAATGTCGCAAATGAGATTATCCACATAGCGCGAGAGGTTTTCGGTAACAGTGCCAATGGCAGAAACAATGGGGCACCCTGGGTTGTTCACCTTGTGAATTTTAGGCCGAAGATAGAATTTACCGGCTACTGGACCTAAAGAAATCAAGGAACGAGTGGTGGTTTCATTTATTGTTTTATTTTTAACAAGCTCAGGTAGTTTATCTTTGACGATTTGCTTATATTCTTCAGTGCGATCATTGGGTAGTGCTTTGTAGAACGTCGATACCGATAGTTGCTTATTGGCCTCGTTAGCATAGTCGGTTTGGTCAAAGATTACGGTGGCGTCTCCCTTATCGGCAGGTTTAATAATTATGTCGGGACAGCTTGCGAGTTCTCTAGCGCTTTCTTTTCGTTGGTAGTCATGTTATAGCGGAACATACCAAACAGAAATTTCTTTCTGCCATTTCTTTCCGCCAGAAGAGATGCCCTCGCTAAGCGTGTAGCGATTCGATGATTCGCTACATGCTTAGCGAGGGCCTCTGTTCTGGCAGTCTTGGTGCCAAAGGTAGCTTAAGAGGGTTGAACGCTGGTCGACAACTCTCGAAATGCCGTAGACACTCGAGTCACGGCCCGGGGGTTAAAAAGAATGTCCCCTTCACCCCGAGAAGTCCGAGTGGTGCTGGCTACCACCCGCAAGTGCAGGAAACAAAAACTAACTTCACATAATTACCCGAGAAGGTGGTGGGGAAACAGCCCCGCCGGTAGCGTAGTGGTTATCGCACCAGACCGGTATTCTGGAGGTCGTGTGTTCGGACCCCACCCAGCGGGCATTTTTTCACCAGTTTCTTTCTGACCCAAAAAAATCTTCATAAATCTTCATCTGTTTGTATGACCCACCACAACCTCCCCTTTGCTTGCCGAGGTTTTCTTTGCTGCCAACCCTTTATTTCTGTCTGATTTCATTCCATTTATGATTCGCAATCTATATATATATATATATATATATATATATATATATATATATATATATATATATACATTATTCAAGCCTGTTTGTGTATAGCTATATAAAATGCAACGCATAACATACGTCAGTACACATACCGAGCAATTAAAATTTGAGGATGGTGGAGACAAGCCGACTTGCCTTGCTGAAAAATGCAAACCTTCTCCAATCATTGGAAATGCATTGAGGCGGCTACCTTCTCGAAAGCTTTCTTTTCGTCCAACATAAATAGGTACATTATGAGTCCATAAACACATGCACGCGTGCGTTCATACATAGAGAAATATAGATATGCAGGCGTACGCACATCCATATATACACGCATACGTACATACGAAAATACGTGCATACATACTTAGATACATACGTGCGTACGTACGTACGTGCATGCGTACGTACAGTGCTCGCGGATTGAAACCAGACACGGCGAGCGCGTGGCCTGAGGCACATGCAGCGCCGCCCGTGGACGCCCGTGGAATTTAGGTGTTGCATTGTGGTATACCACGAGCATGAGAGCATTTTTACCGTAGGCTTGCAGCTTCCGGTTGCCAATAAGCGTGGGTGTGATTCCCCGCAGCGACAGCGGTGCGCTGCAAGCCTGGAGCGCAGGAGCGACTTTACCACCTCCCGGCGGTCTACGTAGCCAATTGCGCGACATCGTCTGCTCGCGCGCTCTTCTTACGCCTGCCCTTTCGATGTGACAGAGATAATGTGCATGCAAGGCAGGGTCACGCTTGTCGGAATAACACGAGCGTCTGCACGAAGTAATAGCCAACTTTATTCCATGAAAAAGCAAGAAAAGAGGAGAGCCGACGAAGTACTAATGCACAGCGCCACACGCGAACGTGCCCGCAAAGGCGTCTTTCCTTTTTTTTAGTTTACATCGTGGAATAAAGTTTACTGTTTCTTCGTACAAAAGTTTCTTTTATTCAGATGAGCGCGACTGTGCATTACAAGAACATTACTGTGTCGCAATGGAAGGGCACGCGTAGCAAGAGTGCGCGCACACGATGTCGCGAAATAGGCTGCGCGCACAGCCGGGCTACTACCGTTGGCGCGCAAACGCGTTCCGCTCGCAGCGCCCCTCTGTCGCTGCGGGCAACCACAGTCCCACTCATTGCCAATCGGAAGCAGTAAGCCTATGGTCAACACGCTCTCATCCTCGCGCTATACCACAATGCAACACCTAGCTTCCACGGGCGTCCACGGGCGGCGCCCCATGTACCGGAGGCCACGCGCTCGCAGTGTCGCGTTTCAATCCGTGAGCACTGTACATACACGCATACGTACATACATACAAACATACATACGCCCGTACATATATGCAAAAATACCTTCTCCAAAGTATTATTTCTATCTGTTGACCATCTTCAAAGCCCTCTCGTTCCCTACATACATACATACATACATACATACATACATATATACGTACGTACTTACGTGCATACGTACGTACTTACGTGCATACATACATACATACATACATACACACATACATACATACATACATGCATGCATGCATACATACATACATACAGACAGACATACATACATACATACGTACATACATACATACATACATTCTTTGAGCCAGGTGTTTAAACGTTCTGATTCGATGTGAAAGACACTTGCATGCTGCGTCATCATCATCATCATCATCACCAGCCTATCTACGCCCACTGCAGGGCAAAGGCCTCTCCCATTATTCTCCAATTGCCTCGGACCTGTGCCAACTGTGACCAATTTATCCCCGCAAACTTCTTGATCTCATCTGCCCATCTAACTTTCTGCCGCCCCCTGCAACGCTTGCCTTCTCTAGGGATCCCCTCTGTTACCCTTAATGACCAGCGGTTATCTTGCCTTCGCATTACATGTCCTGCCCACGTCCATTTCTTCTTCTTAATTTCTACTAATATGTCTTTAACACCAGTTTGCTCCCTGACCCACTCCGCTCTCTTCCTGTCCCTTAATGTTACACCTATCATTTTCCGATCCATTGCCCGCTGAGTCGTTCTCAATTTAAGTTGAGCCCTCTTAGTAAGCCTCCAAGTTTCTGCGTACTGTGTACGCCCCTTTAAATACACTGTCGTGTGGACGAATTTCGCTACTGGTGCCCACTTGGCAATGCTCGGTAAGATAATTATGACGACTAACGTAGCAATCACAAAAACATTTGCAGTTAGATAAATGCAAATACTTCAGTAACCTCAGATTTGCTGATGGCTTATCCTTGCTAAGTAACTCCGGGGACGATTTGAAAGCATCTTTGCCGCACTTGACAAGCAGACTATAACCGTGGGCCTGAAAATTAATATGCAGAAGACTGAAGTAATGATCAATAACCTCGCGACAGCACAGTGGTTTGAGAGAGGTGGCGAAGCAGCGGAAGTGAAGCGAAGATGTCTACTTAGGCTAAGTAGTGACCCGGATCACAAATATGAGGGAAACATAATTCGAAGGATGAGAATGGGGTGGAGCGCATTCGGGAGGCATTATCAGGTAATGAATGGAAGACTACCATTCTCCCCGAAGAAGAAAGTATACGACAGTTGCATCTTACCGGTACTCACCTACGGGGTAGAAATTTGGAGGCTCACTTAAAGGGTTCAACTTAAATTGAGGACGATGCTGCGATCAATGGAACGGAACATGGTAGGTGTAACATTAGGGGACAAGAAGAGGGTGGAGTGGGTCAGGGAACAAATTCGTATTAAGGACATATTAGTAAAAATCCAGAAGAGATGGCCGTGGGCACGGCATGCAATGCAGAGGCAAGGTAAGCGCTGGCGAATAAGGGTAAGAGAGTGGATCCCTGGAGAAGGCAAGCATAGTAGGTAGCGGCAGAAGGTTAAATGGGCAGATGCGATCAGGACGTTTACGGGGATCACTTCGTCGCAGTCAGCAGAGGGCTGGGGTAATTGCAGATCTATTGATAATTGGATACAATAGGACATGTAACGGCTTCGAATGTGTCCGCTCTTATACAAATACCAGCTATGTTCGAGTCCAATCAGTGTTATGTGCTGTTCTGTAGCGTACTCTTAACTTCACTAGCGTAGAAAAATTAAGAGGACGCGAGGAAACTCGAATGCTTTTGGTTTGGCATGAAACACACTTGAGGAACAGAACATGCTCAAAATTCTATTTATGTTTATTATTTATCAGTCCTTCATTTTGCATCCAGAGTAACGCTGAACGCTTGAAGACCTAAGCACAGAAATATTTCGAAAGTCAGAAGTGCTGATTTACCTCAGCGCAAAAGTTTTTTGTTGCTCAATAGCATCTTGCTGTTTAAAGTCCTCACTCTACTATGGATATGGAAGCTCAACACTGCCCTTCCCCAGAAAAAAAATATCGAGCGCGGTTACATACTTACTTGGTCCTAAATCATAACCGAACAGCAAGTGGCAAGGCGGGCTAGTATTGTTTGCTACCTCAATTAGCATAATGTTTTGTTCGCGTGCAAATATATCGCTATACCCTATGGGACTAAGGCACAAAGGGATGACCGATGTGTCCAGATTGGAGATGGAAAAAATTTGAGTAACGGAAAGTCTTAAATTCGAGGGGACATGTTCTGCCATGACGTAAACCCTCGTGTATGGGCCCCTGTGCACCGGCCTATGCGAGGTAGAAGCTCCTGCGAGGTAGAAAGAGCTCGGCTTCGGAAGCAAGTATACAGAACAACTAACATTTTATACCGCGCTTGGAGAGGTCCGTTTAGAGAGACTCGATAAACGGAACTTCAAGGGACCGGAAAAATTAGTTCCGTTTAACAGGAGTTCCGTTTACTAAGAGAGATGTTCTAAGGTGCAAATTTATGTGCGTACACACTTCTAAGAGCATTTCATGGAACTCTGACATAACTCTAACTCTCTAAGAAAGTGTCTGTAGCTGATAGTTTTCAGAAAGCAAGAAAACTACAAGAAGCGTAGGCACAGCATTCACAAAGTTTATTTGGCAACAATGAGTCGCTGTGCACTACAAAATGCGTGAATTACTTTTGTTTGAGTCCTTGCAAGTGCATGTTCACGGAAGCTAGAGGCCTCAACTTCGCGAGTGCTTACGAGCCACCCAATTTAAAAGACGGCAACGTGGTAATGAAGGACGAATAGCACAACGATGGCACGAACGAGGCGACAGGAGGTGAGCCCTGTAGCCTCGGCGTCTAGAATAGCGATCGAACGACTGGAACAAGAACTGCGATGTTGCATTCGTTGCGCAAACACGTCTAACCACTTACGAGACGAGGCCAACAAGGCTAAAAAAGCATGGAGGAAGAAAAAAAACAAGAACGAAACAGCCGGAACCGTAAAAAGCTGATTCTCATGCCAGTGGATTTCACAAGAAGTTGCATTTCTGGTGCCGTTTACACGGTGATGCGGAAATTTTAGTTCCGATTACCGAGAGTTTCTTTACGTTATCTGAATACAAAACCAACCAAATTCCAGGCAACTGTTCCGTTTAAGCGGCAATGCCGTTTAAGCGATTTCCGTTTATCGAGATTCTACTGTACTGAGAAAGATTTATTAGGGGAAGTTGCATTACACGTCAGGTTACCTGTCGCCGTCTGTGCCGATCTTATTGACGGGGTTTTTATGTAGTAAGGCAATTATTGGCGTTAAAATTCGGAGTGTACAAGGTTGATGTTATAGCAAGGGAAGTAGAATAATCCTGTTAGTAACCAGAGGTCTTTAAGTAGAAAGATAACTCGCCAGTTTTTTATAAAAATGTGTCTAGTTGTGTTCACATTTACACAATAGCGTCATGTTGTATGAGACAGCACTACAACACCAACACACGCTGTATTGCGCTGTGGTGTTCCCTTGGTCTCTTGCTCGTCGCTGGGGTCAAAATAGATGGGGTGGGGAAGTTTGTAAGAAGGGCCGCTTTGGGAGCGTTAACAGGCGAAAACGCCATATATTTAGATCCTTCCTTGATTATGTTATTCGGGAGGAGATGAGTGTATGTTGACCATTCAGACAATTATATCAATCACTCTTCGTATACGGGGCGGTACAGCATAGGGAAATAAAGGTACCGTTGAGTGCACAGAAGACCGGCTGTTCTATGCATTGCCCTGCCTCTAGTAACCCTTTCCGCCATTTTGTAGAGAAGCTACACACCTGGCAAAATTTTTCAACGCAAAGTTTATTATCATCTACACAGGCCACATCGAAGTAATATAGCTGATAATGATATTAGTGTAAAAGCATTCCGGTGCGATTTTGGTCGAATGCTGTTATACCTGGATGATGTTTCAAAATTCTTTTGACAAACCATGAATAAAACAAAAAAGCTTGTGGACAAACTTTAATTGATTTGGTGTAGGCTCAACAGTTTGATAGTTGAATTTATGGTCAAATAAAAATTGTACCCACTGTTGTTACGCTGACCTAACTATGCATTACCACTTTTCAGTCACGCTGCAAATGTCACACGGTGAGTTCTAAATGACTACTTTCTTCGGGCAATATCATGTGACAAGAACGTGTGTAGGAAACAGGGTTTATTATTGTAAAAAAATTATAGCGCTTATTTGGTTCATATTTGGTGTGTATACGGCTTGCACCAAGTAGCGTAAAGGAACATAATATAAACTTGCATAATATTTCGGTCCTTCCTGTTAGAAAGTGCAAACTGGTGAAATAAAATTCCCCAGCAGATACGCCTACTCATGGTCAGGCGTTTCCGGTACTATTTTTTGAACAAACGAACTGCATTACATAAACTTGGATGATCGGAACAAAAAAAAGGTGGCTGGCAATTACGATACTCCCTAATGCGATATTTGGGCGCAGCAGCAGTGTGCTCAGGCAGCACTCGTGGGTTCTCTCGACGACAGCGTTGATGAGCCGCATCGTCGGCGGCGTGAAGTGCATCTCAGGAAGACACCACGACCCGCGCCTTAGGCAGGGAACGCACACCATCATCACCCGCACGTCCCCTCACGGTCTCACCCGCGTCGCGCAGACGAGCGTCTCCAGCGGGAGCAGCATACTGCCACCTCTCCGCCACCGCGCACTTTCGCAGAGCGCTCACCTCCCCTCAAAATTTCGGCGACACGCTCCTGCTTTGCTTTCTTTACTATTCAGTCTTCGCGACACTCTTCTCCTTTCCTTTTTTGACTATTCGGTCTCGCCATCGTTCACTTGGTAATGACGACGACGCGGCTCAGCCCAGAGACGGCCGCCAAAGGACTGCGTCCTAAAAAACTTGGCTCGCGATTACGATACTCCTTTAAGCCGTATTTGGGCATCGCAGTAGCGCGCTTAGGCAGCACTCACTCGTCGGTTCTTTCAACGGCAGCGGTGATGAGCCTCTGCGTCGGCGGTGGGACGGGCGTCTCAGGAAGGGAACCCGACCCCCGTATTAAGCAGGGCACGCGCAGCATCGTCACGGGCACGCCCTCCTCACGTTTTCGCCAGCGTCGCGCAGACCAGCGTCTCGTCCGGGCACAGCATATGATCACCCCTCACCCACCGCACATTTTCGCAGAGTGCTCGCGCAGCCAGGGCAAACCGCCCTCCTTGTTTAGTTTCTTTTATTATTCGGTCTTGCCATCGTTCTCTCGTTCACGACGACGACGTGGCTCAGCCCAGAGACGGCCGTCAAGGGACTGCACCATAAAAGTAGTAGCTAACTCTAAAAGAAAACAAGTTGTTGATATGTACGCTGACCGGGCGCTAAGAGCACACACACAGTAACGTTCGTTTATCGATGCCTCGCGCTAGAAAAAGTATGGCGCGCTTCAAGGACACCCGGGCCATCAGACGTCTTAAGTTCTGTTCTTGGTCGAGGCTTTGGTTGGGCGAAATGTGTGTACGGGGCCGCTGCGATTTGGCGAACGCATGGCCTAGCAAGGAGGCGAATAAGCACCAAGCACGCCGCAGCAAGTTAAGAACTGAATTGAACGGGACACTTATATTGGCAAAGCTATTCTGAACTGCTGAGCTTGGCGGCAGTGTTTATACTTGTCCCCATTGCTGAGCAAAAAGACAACATTAACCATATCTGAGGTGAGATGTGCCTACATAAGTAATATTGTCATTGTTCTAATTCAAAATACGCGGCTGCTTGATTTTTATATATAAAAAAAGTAGTTACTAAAAAACAACTAGCGCTCGCGGCGGCGGCATGCGGCAGTTTACGAAGTTTAAAAGTAAGGGAAGGTTCCAGTAGGTGGTGCGAGCAGTGAAACACAGCAAAAATGAATTGGTGCGAATGAGAACCAATTTGCTGACTTTGAGAAATTCTATGGAGCTTAGCCTTGTGGCTAGGATACGCCAGGAGGCTTCCCTATTAACTCCAGCGTCCTCGACGTCATGTCAGTGAACCTTGGCTAATTTGTTGCTTTGTGCCGATTAAAAATGCACAAAAATGCACAACCTTCGCATTAAAACTCTGCATTATCTGGCCAGACAATGCAGGCAGATTTCTTTCCCTCTACGAAGCACGCACGACTTTACTCTAACGCCCGACGTGAAGCTAGCTTTGCCAGGAAAATATTAAGAAAGAGTTACAATGACCCGCCACCTCTAAATAGGACATTTTAAGCGTTAAAGCTACTTAATAAGTCAGTTATATTACAGTCAATTGAGTAGTCGACTTAAAAAAGTTCCTTTACACTCTCAGACAGACTTTAAAGCAGAGCTAAAGTATTTCAAGCAATGAGTCACCTAGCAAGGAACAATGCGACATTCTTAATGGAATAATTATATTAGAGCGAGCTTTTCCTCCATAAGAAACTAGTAGAAAACCCGAACCTCGAAGAAGCACTCTAGTGAGTGACGCATGCGGTTTAGCGTTTGCGAGTGGAATGCTGCGGTGGCCCGTTTACTTCCTGTATCTCGGAATACCACCCTTTTAAAAAAGCTTCCATCAGACCAAGAACACTGTCGATCAACCTTTAACCATTAATGCTAATGAGGAACAGGTTGAGACGGGGACTTTATATTCCGGACCACGCGAGCGCGTGGCAGGAGCCACCGACGCGCACTCTGGAGGCCTGGCGCGTGTTATCGAAACCGGCGTGGCACGCACGCGTGTCCTTTTTTGCTCGCATGCGCGCTGATTTTCTCGCTTCCAGCAGCGGTCGTGCTACAGTCACTACAGCACCGCGTAGCGACGCTTCTGTAGCTCTTCTTTTATCCTTATGGAACATTTCCCGCCGATTATGAAGATTGCAGCGGCTTTGGCGCAAGTGATCCTCGAGTCCTGGTAAATTTTCACGGGGATTGTTTTGTTTGGTATTTTGCTGTTTCTGCTTTATCGTGTATACACGCTGAGACTAGCGGCTTGCGAACGACGTCGTCAAATGAACCGCGTGTGAAGTATAATCACAGGGTGCTGCTACGCTATCGACAACGAAGTGCCAGCGACATAAATCCCGAACCTTTATTGAGTTTGTTTATTCTGTATACTTCTCGGCTACTGAACTTGCCTTCCAGCTCTTTCCGCAGCCAATAAAGCTGGTAATTTTCAAATGCATTAAAAGAAATTGTTGCGGTTTTGTTTTTTGCTGTCTACTTCCATACCTAAAAATGATTAAAAGGCATACTGATTTATTTGTCTGTCCGCTCTGCACGCCAGAATTCGTCAAAATGGCATATCGGGTTCCAATCGCCGAACGTCCAAAAATTACTCGCTACTTCCAGGAGGGAAACGCGTGGGGAACGCTACCCAGCGTTCCCCACGGGCTAACGCTGGCAGGCGCATAGGCGCGACCCGGCTTTGTCGTCGGCTGTAGCGACGGTTTTTTTTGCGCCTGTTTACCCGCAGCTTCGCGTTCATTGCGCGCTTCCTTCGCACGGCTTGATTAAATACTTTGACAGCACCTCCTTGGTAAACCAGGCACGATGGAATTAAGTGTTCGTACGGCAAATATACGTTGCATTGCTTTGAAGAGCACGGAATCAAAATGGAACGGTCATTGTTATAGGGAAGGTCGTTTGGGAAGGTCATTATTTTATACAAAAAACAGTATTGGACCTAATTATCAGCCCTGTGGCGCACCTGATGTTACAGAAATCAAAGAGGAGTCGCTGTTGTTTAGAGTAACGTATTGCCAGCGGTAAGTGAGAAAATATTCAAGCCGCGTTAATAAATTTGGATCTATTTTCAGCGCGGAAAGTTTCAACAATAATAAACGATGCCCACCTTTATCGAAGGCTGCTAAAAAATCTAGAAGAACGTAGTCTACTCTGCATCTTTTGCATAGTATGGTATGCAAATTGTAGGCAGAGAGCAGTAACGGTATTTCCGATGAATGGGAACGAAGAAAGCTAAGTTGGCATGGAACAAAAAAAGGAATTGTATTCAAGAAAACTGGAAAGCTGGGCGTGCAATACGGGCTCGAATAGTTTGTAAGGAACGCTTGTTAACGAATTAGGGCGGTAGTTAAATGGAGAATGTTGGCCACCCGAATGTTCTTACGTTCCCGATTTTCCAATTTTCAGAAGCGAACTTGATTGTATTGATTTGTGGAAGATATTTGCTGAGAAGATAGTTAAATACAGTTTCAATTAATTTAGAAGTTTCGAGGTAATGTTATCGGGCCCGCAGGACGATGACCACTTTAAGGATTAATGAACTTCACTAATCCGGGATGGTTCAATGACAACAGGAAGCATTCTAACAAAAGCAGTTTGTGGAAAGCAGAGGCATTCATTTGTAGAACATGCGGGGGAAAAGAAATTTGAAAAGGCATTGTTTATCACTGACGGGCATTCGGCGAGTAGAATGGGCTGACCTGATTCATCGTTAAAAAACGGGGCTGTCTTCCTTGGCGTTTACTACGTTCCAAAACTTCTTCTGATCAAGTGCCAACAAGCTGGGCAGGTTACTGTAAAAAAGAATTGTTGTTTGCAGTCAGAAACGGCTTTTATATACTCTTCTTGAGGAGCCTGATGAGCAGTCGAGTGATTGCTCGTGTCACGCTCTTCCGCGGTGCAAAAAATTCGTTTCTTTTTACTGTTTCATCTTTTGGGAATACTTTCGTACTAGGTTGTATTAACACAGGATCGAATACGTTGAATGGGAATGCGCGTTAGTTAGCTCATTCACATAAGTGCAAAACAATTCCCAGTTTTCTTGCAAAGTGCGCTGATCAACAAACTTACTCCAATTAAGCGCATAATTTATCGTTTATAGCGTCGACGCCTACGTTTTTGTATTCACGCATTAGTTTCACGGTGCAGCGGTTGCGAGGAAAGGAAGCGTTCATTGTAAGGTACAACAGAGAGTGGTCGCTTAGGCCGCGAAGATGCGTGATACCGGATAGAAGATCTGGATGCGTGCTTACAAATAAATCTAATGTGTTACAGACTGAGCAGTACGTATGGTTTATTTTGACCCAAGCTGCGTCTCAGCCCGCTGGATCAGCCGGAGCTGATTATTGACGCTCGGGCTGGCCAATTCTCCCTCCCACTGCTCTACCCATGGGTTAGAAATCTCGGAAAGTGAGGGGTAGAGCTGGTTCTCCCACACCATGTGATACACAGTGAAGCGCGCTTTCCATAATCGACAATGCGACTCTTATCGGGGTACAAACCAATGCCTTTGGCGCCACGAATTTGTTCGTTCGGCGGGAGAAAAGCATGGTAGATGGTGCTTCCACTGCCGCCGCAAAACGGCTCGAGGCGCTTGCTTCACCTTCACGCAGCGTGGAGGTCATATGGACGCTACTAGGAGTTCCCTAGCTTTGTACCTGGGGCAAGACACGTCGCTTAAAAATTTCTCGCTAATTTTAGTCTTCTCGCGTGATCGAAAGGCAACTTTCCTTCTTCATTCTGATTGCGTCCCATTCTCACGTGTATGGCATTCTGACGGGGGTGATCCCGACGAGCGGAGTGCCTGCTTCTCCTTCTGCGACTTTCTCTGCAGGGACAGCTCTTCGCCGCGTGCCCCAGTTGAACACTCGTGCCGCCGCGTGCACCTGTCACGAGACACGCATGAGGAAAATTCTTGCTCTGTTTTGTCCCTGTGCCGTGTTGCAAATGTGGTTATAGTCCTTGACTGCTGCTTTCTCGACCAGGACATGAACCCCACAGGCGCCAATCTTTTCCCGTTTATTCCGGCGACGAATGTGGTAACATTCGTGTTGTCGCGAATGGTGGCGACTACGCTGACGACACCGAACACTTTCAAATAAGTTTAAATTGGGTTGGGTTGTCCACCGTGGTGGAATCAACTGCAATCCGAACGAACCCGCGCAGTCAGAGCAGGTCAACGCACAGACTCTCCAATTGCTGGTTTCAACGAGCCCTTAAAAGCGTCCCTCGGGCAATCCGCGCAAACTACCCTTTTATTTGGATTCCGAACCCTTCCGTGCTTACCGAGAAATTACTACTAAGCTTATGGGTTTTTGCCTCTTTTCTTCTGTCTTGTACTAAGTTATGGTTTTTACATTGTTAATAAAGCAGCCCGTGGTGGTGCAGATCCCGTTACGAGCGCATGACTAGTAACGTGGTTGCAGATATATGTTACGAAGTTTGTTTTTTGAACATGTTTGCTGACTTGATTTCTTTCAGATAAAGGCGACTCAACTGTTCCTTTCCCTGTGAATCAGACGGGTGCACAAAAGAAAACAGTTGGTAGCACCATTTCCCCGCCTAAGGTGGTGAAGCCACCGTCGAATTCGGCGGTTGGAGGAGAACCAACGCCACAGGTGAATCCTCCGACAGCGACCACCACGAAAAGGAATACAAGTGAGTTACTGGCATGGCCATACAATGTCAGAAACAATATTTCCCTCCATTAGACAGCTAAAAGCTATCCGCCACAAGCGTAGTCGCACAACTGTGGTGTCCTGAGAGGAATTCATATGCGACCGGCAATCAATCCTAAATGGACGCTAAGCTCTCTATAGAGCTTTCCGTGTGAGCTTTCGAAAGTGCCCCGCACTCGCCAATTGTCTACTGTTCCTTCTTCAATAGTCGTCAATTCAAACAAAGAAACTACATGAAAAGACTTAACACTTGCCGTAAGTTTTATTTAACAGGTTTTATTTCACAAAATGTGTGGGAATCTTAATCAAATTACCACATACCTTAGTAAGAGCACGTGCCATCATATGTGTTTTTCTGGCACTGCTGAAAAACTGCCGCTGGTCGTGAAGACCGCGATCATGGTATGTGCGAATGCTCTTAAGAAATTTGTGGCTGCTTCTGGGTACATGACTTGAACATAGCGGTGTCAACTATCCCGGCAATCGGTTGCCGCTTTGACACAGGCTACAAGTGCCCTGGTGTCTGTTGATCGTGACGGCGGCTTGGATCAGTGATAGTGTACCCTAATCATACTTCCGTACATTTATTTATTTTTTTTTATTTATTGATTCTGTCAGCATACAGCCAAGACAGGAGTTTACATTATGAAACAAGAAGAGTTACATCAAGCAATCAGATTTACAAGCAAAATGCAGATTTACACAACATGTGTTGTGTGTGCGCTCCTGCGTCTGTTGTTCAAGTGTTTCGCCCTTTTTTTTGGCCCTTTTTATTTTAATACAGCGTAGCAAACCAAACTGGGTGCTCGGGTTACCTGTCCTTATCATTACAGCTATCTTTCTTCTTGTGCAGGGCTACCGAAGGTAATTCTAAGCACACATAAAAGGAAATGAAACGCAATGAAATAAAATGCGTCAGTAGGTTTATAAGCGTAAATATCTTTTATAAAATTTTAGTGCGAAACACACTCACAGGGGAGAAATTCCGCGTTGATTTAGTACTATGGTTGGCAGGCGTCAACCGACCACTCTCAAGAAATCAGCAGTATGCACCTCTTTCTGAGAAAGAATCGTGTACAAACAATACGCGCTGCCCGGGATACCTGCGGCGCCGAACCTTCGCGTGTTACCTAACACCTTTAATGTAAGCTGAGGTAAGCCCTACTGACAGATCAAAAAGGATATTTAGAGTAGCACCCAGGTAAAATTTACGAGCGCCTTTGATTAATGGGTGCGCTCAAGTGGAATACATGCTTGCTCAAACTCATAAAAAACAAAGTTCCGCGGAGAACTCACAATCTAAGGACCACTAAGGTAACAAAAAGACTACCAATAGAAACTACTAAATGTTGGAGGTGGTCTGAAACCTGACTGAGGAGTGGGGTGAATTAATGTGGTGGCAATGAATCGTACCGTATAGGGATTATTTGGAAATGACTACGTTCTATAGTAACGTTGATAAACTTATTCTGCTGCTGCTGTGATGGTGATAATGATGGTACAAAGACGAGTGTTATTATAAAGGCAGTTCATCTGTATCCGACTACTTTGGCATGCGTTTATTGAGAGCGCAAACACGAAGAGTTTATTCCTTACGGGATATTTACCGCACATAGAGATATATGGCTATGCTAGGAGCAGATAGCCTACGAGTAAATCCTTCCCACGCAGTTACCAGGACTACTAGTAAAGCCGTCCTGTGCACGGTCGGCGAAAATCTAGCCGTGGTGGAACCAATCACTAACGGCATGTGTGACTACGCGCTGTACACCGAGATGGCTGCGGTTCGGGGTGATTTGAAGCCTACTGGATCGGCTAGATCATGGAAGACCTTCAGAGAGGTGAGCTCAAAATCTGTGTGATGATTGGAGCCCTTTCTCATTTTAAGCCACAGGTCTCCTGTGACGGTTTTGAATGGCATGGTTTGGCTGGTGCCGCAGAGATGTCGCAAGAACTTCGCACTGCATAATAATGAATGATTGCTGGACCCACCCCACTAACAGTGCCTAACATCCAGCTTGTGTTTCAGTATGTTGCGAAGATAGACCTGGTCCTCCTGCAACAATTGGCTAGTTTATGCAAGGGGCATACACTGGGTGAGGTGGCAAAAGTGGCCGAAGCTTTTATTGGAATTTTCAAGTTGGAGGGCGAGCAGGTACTTCCATTCTGCTTACTCTAGCTATCAATATCTCACGTGTCGCTATAAGCGTTAATTACCCCAAAATAACACAGGAATTAAACTTATGTGATTTTTACATCGGCTCTTAGTACAACCATAATCCATTCTGTAAAGCTGCTGATCCAAAAAGAAAGCTTACGGGGTTACCTAGGTACTCATGCTTTTGATTGCGGGATTGCGAAGCATTAGTGTTCAATCACCTAGTGGATCGGCCGGTATCGCGAGTACCACCACAGCACGATGATGTAACACGCGATGATGTAACCCCCGAGCTAGCACATCAGGATGGCTAGGTTCCGCTGTCTCGCCCTTCGAAAGACGCTCACCACCATTTTTTTCTGCTGACGCACCTCCGGCCTACAGCAGCGGCGCCCACCTCTCTAGCTCGGCCGTGGCCAACGCTTCTCGGTTCGCGACGCCGCCCTTACGAATTCTAGGTAACGGCAGGCAGAATCTCTGGTTTCACTCGTTCCAGAGCCACGTGTGCGAATTCAATTGACGTCGCATGGTCAATTGTTGTGGGTGTCGCTTACATCTTTGCTGTCCAACCATGCGAATGACACTGTGCTTTATAAATGGTTCTTGTTAAGGAAAAAGATACCGAACCCCAATGACTAGGCCAATAGTTCTTTTTTGTAAAACTCTGTTTTCCTATATTTTCCCGAGTTGTCGTAGCCCAGATTAGGACGCCGTAGGTAAGCATAGAGCTAAAAATACAGTTGCAAAGTAGAAGGTTAGCTGATATTGTAGTAAAATAACAATAACGGCGCATAAGACCAGTGGTCTGGGATAATTTCTGTATTAAGTAGCCAGTGGGTTTATTACATGACATAGTTTCTCTAAAGTAAACACCTAGTGCTTTAAAACATTTACAAATTGGACTGGAGTCTGATTTACCACAATAGGTGCAACTGAGCTGAATTTGAGCTGAATTTGAGCAAACTGAGCTGAGCTAAATAAGTACTGCTTTAGTTTTGCTCGCATTCAGTTTTAAATTATTGTTTTATGCCCAACAGCTAACACAAGCGAGAGTCTTATTTCTGCGATTTTCTGAATCAATACCTGAGCTACCGGAAAAAAATTAACTTGTGTCATCAGCATATATTACGTATTTAATTGTTTCATTGATATAAACAATCGCATTGATGTACAAAGTGAAAAGAAACGGACCTCCAACGCTATCTTGTGGCAAGCCATACCTAACTGTTTTTGTTGGTGAAATATATTCTGCAATTTCAGAGAGCTGAGTTCGATAGCATAGATCCCATGATATCAAAGAATACTCTTTCCCGTGAAACCCGTATTGGTGTAGCTTATGAAGGAGAATATCGTGATGGACGGAGTCAAGCGTTTTTGTGAAGTAAAGAAAAATACCTTGATCAACATCGTTTTCAAAATTCTCTAGTATAAACTATTTTTGATCGAGCAGTGCCAACTCAGTTTTTTTTACTCCGTATTGAGCGGGGTAAATGATATTGTGTTAAGAAAATGGTGATAAGCCCTTCAGGAAATTGTTTCTGTGCCTTTGAAAAAAAAACAGGCAAAATAGAAATAGGTTGTAGTTTGAGAATTGTTACGATCGCCCTTTTCAACAATACTACAAGTTTAGCGGACTGCATATTGCGCAAAGCTCCACTTTCGTAGTGGACGTTAAAGAGGTGTGTTAGACATTTCGCTAATAAATCATGACAAACTGTACGGGTTTTATGTGAAAGCCGTTCGCGTCGGAGGAATTGCTCTTGGTTAGAGACATAAATGCGACGATGACTTGATACTCAGCAACGCGATCATGAAAAACAGTGTTGTTTATAATAAAATTTTAGTATCTTAATCTTTCAGTATTTATTGAGATGGTTCGAACGGAAATAAAAAAAATGGCTGAAATCCACCCTGCATGTGAAGGTGGTTGGAAAGAAAAGCTGGAAACGACACCCAGAACAACTGCCCATGCGACGTCACTAGAATACGCACGCGTGGCGCTAGAAAGAGTGAAAACAGGAAATTCTTTCTGCCGTTACCTTGATAGAATTCGCAGGGACGGCGTCCCGAACGCAGAAGCGTCGGCCACGGCCGGGCTCGAGCGGTGGACGCCGCCGGTGCAGGCCGGCCGTGCGTCGTAAGAAAGAAAACGGAGAGGAGCGCGTTTTGGAGGGTGAGACAGCGGAACCTAGCCATCCTGATGTGCTAGCTCGGGGCTACACCACCGCGTGACACAAGCGCAGACACTCAACAATGGGGCATGTGAGCTTAGTTATTACCATTCATACAGATTTAAACTAAATAGTTTCGCAAGTTTGAGAATGCCGAGAAAGCGGAGGGAACTTATATAATCGCTATTTTTCAGACACACTTTCTCCATTTGTCATTTGTAATACCTGTTAAAACACAACCGAATTGGTATTCACCAATTCAGAAAGCGGAGTCCCATTCGTGGCAAGCAGTGCGCGAAAGGTAATGTTTGCTTAGCGGCCAGATGTCAGTGTGTTGTCTCAACATTTTGTGTTCGTGTCCTTCAAACCAATCTTCAACGTCTCTTTGCCGTACGACCACTGACTTCCATGATGTCCGGGTACCCAGGAGGTCCTGTCGAACAATTTGACCAAGCCTTGCGAAGTAAGCGCGCAATCGACGCGAAGCTTCGCCAGAACAGGCCCAAAACAAACGTCGCTAGAGCAGACGACGAAGCCGGGTAGCGCCGAGGTGCCCGCCGCCGTGGGCACGCGGGCCCGGAACGCTGTGTAAATTCGCTGCGCCATCTACACTGTGCTCCGTGAGTGAAAACCACCGTTCCTTTCATGGCCGCGTTGGCAGTTTCTTGTCCAGCACGCCATGAAAGAACCCTTAGCTGGTAGAGGTTGAATGCTTTGCTTTAATAACGCAAATCAAATACTATAATTGTTCAAAATAAATATTGAAACAGTAGAAAACTAAGAAATATTTAATAAGAGTACGGAGACTGGCGAGCAGTGTAACGCCCTGCATTTCCACAATAACACAGATTGCGCGGAAGTTCCCAATATAATCGATACAATAGCGCAAATACGAACAATTGCTTTAATAAAATTTTGAAACAATAAAAAAAACTAAGAAAAATAGGAAACAAATTACGGAAAGCTGCTAATCTTGTAATACCCTCATTCCCACAATAATGCAGAATTCGCAAAGGTTCAAATCTGAAATGCAACAGCGTGAACTGGGAAAATTGGTCGAACAAAATTTTGAAAAACTAAGAAAAGAAAAAAAAATATCGGAACATTACGATAAAAAGCGGACCGTTAAACGCCCCGCATTTCCAGAATTATGCAGATTTCGCAAATGTTCTATATGTAATCGTTATAACCGCCTAGATGGAGATAATGGGTCGAGCAAAATTTTGAAAAACTAAAAATAACAAGAATACAAAAATTACAGGAAAAGGCAAACTGTATAACGCCCTGCATTTCGACAATAATGCATATTTAGCGAAAGTTGAAAGTGTAGTCATTATAAAAGCCTAAATGAGATAATTTTTCGAACAAAATTTTTAGGAACCAAAAAATAATGAAGAATAAAAAATTACAGAAAATGGCAAACCGTACAACGGCCCGCATTTCCACAATATTGCAGATTTTGCGGAAGATCCCCCTGTAACTGTTATATTAGCCCAAATGGAGACAGTTAGTAGAACAAAATACTCAAACAAAAAAATCATTAAAATATAAAAGTTACGGAAGAAGGCGAACCGTGAAACACCTTGCATTTACAAAATAATGCACATTTCGCGAAAGAGCCAGATTTATTCATTTCAATAGGGCAAATGCAGATAATTGGTTGAACAATTCTGAAGAAAATACGAAAAACACCAATAAAATTACGGCAAACGGCAAACCGTATAACGCGCTGCATTTCCGCAATAATGCTGATTTTGTTCCACTTGTATTGATATAATAGCGTAAATGGATATAACTATTCCAACGAAATTTAAAAAAAGAATACTGAAAATGTAAAAAAGTTACGGAAAATGGCCAACCGTGTAACGCCCTGTATTTTCACAATTATGAAGATTTGCGGAATTTGTAAATAAATGAAGAAAACTGGTTAAACAAAATATAAAAAATCTCGAAAAATAAGAAAAGTATAAGAAAATTACCTAAAACGGCAAACCGTACAACGCCCTGCATTTCCACAATAACGTAGACGTCGCGAAAGCTCTAAATGTTATCGTTATAATAGCTTTAATGTGGATAACGTGTCAAACGAAATTTTGAAGAACTGTAAACAGAAGACAAATGAAAGAAAAATGTGGAAGACACCAATATGCGGAACATCATGCATTTCCACATTGGCGCAGAGTTCCCGAAAGTTGCAAATGTCGGCGTTTTAACAGCCTACATGGAGAAAATTGGTGGAACGAAATTTCGGAAAACTACAATAAGAAAAAACAGAGTAAATTGAGATACTTGTTCGAACAGCATTATCAAAACGAAAAAATTTGGCTGCACATCACTGGCACTACAGACAAGCGACTTAAGAATGCTACACACTAGCAGATAATTTTTGGAGTTTCTGCCGACTTTTGATTGTATTCAACAGGATTTCAGAAAAATTTTGTTTGGGATATGCATTTATTAAGCTACATACAATCTGTCCCTTAATCTTTCCGGTCGGCGGAGAAGGAGATCGACTAAGGGAGGGGTGGGGGTGGGGGTGGGAATGTCTCGATTAAATGTGGCCCTTTATGGCTGCTTCTCGCGCGTATAATAGCAGAGAGTCCAGTACCTGCATTATTTTGCAAATGCAGGGCGTTTCACAGTTCGCCTTCTTCCGTAATTTTTATATTTTAATGATTTTTTGTGTTCCGTAGACCCTCCGGAATGGGTCCACTCCCGCAGCGTCTGCGGTCTGACTCGATGTTGAAATGAGAGCATCGGCTGGAGTTCGCTGGTCCTACAAGCCAGGGCAGCTCCGTTGCAGATGGTTGTGCTCAGTTACTTGTTTTCTGTCGGGTTATTATGTCAGGTGAATTACTGTTTGTAGGCACCATCGCCGGTGTGTAGGCAAAAGCGTGCATGGCTCTCCTGCAGGCATCTGTTTTGAGCCCGATTGAAGGCGTACGCAAATTCGAAGGCTCCTGTTAGCGAAAGGAAAGGTGACCATTATAATCGTGCAAATGCGGCATCTGATCTTAGCACGAGGCAGCGATAACAAAGGCGTGTGCCACATGCACAGCAACCTCGGCCTCACTGAACGTCAAGCCGACGGACAAAGGCAGAGCTGAAAGCCCAAACTTAGGCCTAACGTAAGGTGGGCCTACGCCCGCATTCTCATCGCGGAAGCGTACGTGTTTCTTCTCTAAATGCTTCTGATGTAATGATCAGGCTCAAATTTCTCACTTTCGCCTATTTTGTTTTGAATGCCGATATTTGTTTGTTCCCACGAAGGTTGTTGCATAAACATTAAAGGGACACTGAGGTGAATTTGTCAAGCTCCCGTTTTTGCTTGCACTGCGTAGACTGGCTCAAATTAGCACACTTTTCATCGTTTATCCGGTTGACAAATCGGTAATTATTTTACAAATCGCGAAAGAAGAAAAACTGCCATGCGCGGTTTGCGGCGGCCGCACCAACTAAAGCTGTGACGCTGGGAGGAGCGGGCACCGTGATTGGACGATGCCCAAAGTGAGCAACCAAACAAGTTTCGGTTTCGGTTTCAGTTCTGTAAAACACAACAACCGGTGGCGTTGTTGGATGGGCATTCTCAATAACTCAGTAATCATCGTACCGCGCTTCTGCCATGTTGTCAGCTGTAAAATTCATAAGATAAGACTCCCAGGACGGCTTGGAATCGTAGCATTCACTAGCCGAGGCCTACGCAGTGCATGGACGCCCTCCGCGTACCCGCAGACGCCCAAATGCCATGAGCTTTTCCCCCATATTTGGAGCTTGCCTCACTCATGCCTGTATCGTAAAAAGCGTGTTCGCACCAGACCAAGGGTCTGTTCATTCTGGCCTGTGCCCACTGCCCGCAAGCAGTCGGTGCTTATGGCAACAGCACGCCAACGAGAACTCGCTAACGCGCCAGTGCCAGCCTGCGCGCGTTTTGTGAACTAGTTCGTGGAGCCATGAACGTTGCGGCCCAAAAAAAGGTGCACTAAGTATAGAAAACATCGGCGGAAAACGAAAAAGTTAACTTATAAAAAAAAAAAGAACGTACCCGCGGGGATCCGAACTCGCGACTTGCAAAACACTTGCGGTGACATACCTAGCGCTCCATACCACTCGGCCACGGGATGAGGACCGCTGACCTTGGAAATATAAGGTATATATTGTATAACCAATTTAAACTTTTATTTAGTTTTGGCATTTCAAGCAGCTTAGGTGACTATTTGTTGTTTTGCGCTCGTGCAGTAAGCATCCCCCAAGTTTCCACAATATCTCACGTCTAGCAATTGCATTTTTTAGACGGAAAAGCGTTCGCAGATGTGTAGTCGTCCTGCTGTGCTTGTTTGCCAAGCGGAAAAAAGTGCTTCCCGTACCATAGTTTTACGCTGTACGGTAAAAATATCATTTGATTTTATTTCCTTAGTACCTATATTGACTTCGCTGTCTCTTCTCCCGCCTTCAAGAGTCCAGTACCAAGAGAGAAGTACCAGTCAAGAGAAGTACCAGTCAGCGAAGCGTCGCATGTGCGCTTGTGCAGCGCTTGTGTGAAGCGACCTTGACTTGGAACTAGATACAGTGTACAAACTAACCAAGTAAAGAAAGTCAGATTCTTTCATTCACAAACTTGTCCTGGCTTCGTTTCAACTGAGCGAACGAATTGCGACGACCCGTCGGCGGCCGGCGGACGAAACGCTGGGCCGACTGACTCTGCCTGAAGACCGGGCAGCCGTGCAGTAGCGCAGCCAATTGCGAGCTCGGCTCCTCGCGACGTCACACGAAAACGCCGCAGAAAATGGGCGAGCGTAAAGAGAGGAAGACAGCATTTTCGAATTAATTTTTCTACTAAATAAATCGCGTAAACGCACCCAGAGTGGTCGAAACATGGCCTGGGGACTCCGGACTACAATCTGCGCTAGTAATCCCGCAATGTTTACATATCACTTCAGTGTCCCTTTAATTTATTATTTGTATTTCTTGTGCCACGTGTTCCTTTTTCCTTTGAACCTCACCCATCCGGCAAACAGCTAATTGGTTTATGCTCGGTTTTCGAATTAGAATATATGTTTCCTAAAAATGTTGAAGAAAGACAGTTTTTGTGGGCTACTTAAACACAAAACATTTGGGTCTCTGTGTTTGTCGGTGCCCACCCGAGGAAAATATACACGAAATCTGAAACGCCATCTTTGTATGGAAAGAACTTTTCCAAGCCATTAAAACTAGTATTATACATCAGAGTTGGCAACATCGTTAAAGAAAATAAAATAGTAGTCCACTTTGAGGCGAAACATCAATACATTACTAGTACTAGGTGGTGTTCTAATTGAAAAGAAATGTTCGCTTGATATTTGCGAAAGCTAATAAAAAATACGTATTCGAAATAATGTTTTGGCTCAAAAATACAAAATGAGCTCGCGCCCAATCCTACCCACACATAGTGGCAGCATTCCTAGTTCAACAGTCGCGAAAGCTTCGAATAAGTGCTGCGGGTGTGCTGGAACGCGGGAAAATTGAATTGGCTGGAGCAAACCTCCACAGTGTTTATTATGGCGCGAGGAAGACGAGAGGGAAGAGCGTAAGTAGTGGGCGGTGGTGCAAAAAGAGGCTTCTTCGTGGCACGGTGGCACTACACTATACTCTTTCGACGACATCTGCGGTGACGTGAGCACGTATTCGGGCATATTTTCAATTGTTTTATTAAAAAAATCAAGCCGCAGAATCTATGTGGCTTGTTTTACAGGAGACAGAAAACACTCCTTTCGGGGGAACTTGAAAGCAAATGTAATTATTCGGTGATAACTGACAAACATATGGTAGTAAATCACAGCGATTGTTATTTTTGGGGCGATCAGGCAGAATTCTTTCCGCCGAATTTTCTCTGCTTGCCACTAACAATTTCGCTTTTGCAGGCGCTGCTGAAATCGTCGAAGACCCTTGGTGGCGTAAGCTTCTCGTCAATCTCCCCGCGCGATCCCGGAGGAACGTTAAGACGTCTCCAAACGATGGCGGACAAGGTGGACGACCTCGCACAGCAAGATGAAATATTTGCACTTGGCACACTGGGTCTCGATATAGACATTGCGGCATTACGGAGTTCGCTGGAGGACATATTCAAGGTAATCACCGGCTATCCGTGCGTAAATGAGGCAGAGTAAAGGGAGACTCACGTGAAAATGCAACTTCGTGTGTAAACCTGGATTAGAGTGTCTTCAATGCAAATGAGCGCAGGACCGGGGTAATTGGAGATGGATGGGAGAGGCCTTTCCCCTGCAGTGGATGGAGCAGCCTGGTGGTGATGGTTGTGGTGGTGATGATGATGATGATGAATGCAAATGTAGCACTCACAGCGGTAGCTGGTGCTTATTAACGAAGGCAACGCCAAAAGCGTGAAAACAGATTGAGAGGAGCCGCAAACATTCCCGCACTACAAATTGCTGGTCAAGAATTGCAAATGCATGGTGAAACAGGATTTGTAGAGTTCACGTATAGTGTTCTGGGCCAAAGATGGAGCCAAGGACATGCAAAAAGAAATCATTGTCGCCTGGTATGAACATGAGAAAGAAGTACGAAGGAAAAGAAATTAGCAAGGTAAGTGGTATTTTCAGTGTCCGGTGGAAACTGGGGGCAACAGAGGGGTCCAAAGAAGATATGCCCATGCACGCAAACGGCGAACTGGCCATACAGCCATACAAAGCGACTGTGATTTTTGGTTATCTTTTTTTACGCCCATGCCAAGTGCGTGCAAGGACATATCTTGCTTTCACCCCTATCCTTCCGCCCTATTGCCTAGGGGGGAAAGGGTAATTACTTATTTAAATTTTTGCCTTCCGTTCTGTTTCTTTTTCAGTTTTTGCTTTCTCAGGTTCGTTCCGCGTGACTATGATTTTTTTGCCAATTTCAAATGCGTGAATGGACATATCTTGTTTTGACCCCTCTTTCACCCCTGTTGCCACGGGCCATGGGGGAAAGGGGAATTATCTTGTTAATTTTTCTTTTTTTTTGTTCTGTTTCTTTTCTTGTTTGGCTCCTTCTTCTCATGTTCGTACCGCGTGACTGAGGGTTCTTGTCATCCTTTGTTTTTTTGTCTTCCACTTCTGTCATTCTTTTTCTGCCAACCAACCATGACCCCATTGTACAAACTCTGCCTTCGCTTGCCCTGCCCTCCACCTTGCTACATTTTCTGTATATATATGATCCTGAAACCAACTTAACCTCTCCCCTGAAGAAAGAAATTCCTCCTCCTGAAACGTCAGGAGACTTTGATTTTTATTTTCTAATGTTTTCCTCTTGTGTCTGTATATATATATATATATATATATATATATATATTGTTACGAGGCGAGGAGGCCGTAGAAAATGTATTTGCAATCCTCAGAAGGCAAGAGGCTGGGTGCCGCTGGTACACACTGCGGGAAGCACAACCATCACCCTCGTCCTCTTCTTCCACGGGAACTCGTCGCACAATCCCCGTTCGTTTAACCTGTGGCAAATCCCCCCATAATCACATAGTTTGTTATCGCCTGTCGGTGCCTCGTGTCATTATTCCCCGGCGGACCGAGCGCCGTCGCGGCGCTACGGGGTTACAGCGTCCGGCGGAAAATATGGCTTCAATCGTACAACATGTACAATGTCTGTAGAAGTAGCGTGACCCGACGGTGTCGACGCCACAGGGGAGATCTCGTACGTTACGTCGGTAACTTGGCGCAAGACGCGAAAGGGACCACAGTAGCGGGGCAGAAGTTTTTCAGAAAGGCCGATACGGCGGGTAGGTTTCCGCAGGAGGACAAGGGATCCCGGAGCGAAATGCGCCACCCGATGTCTCCGGTCATAAATCGTTTTCTGGTCAGCTTGGGAGAAATAAAGCCGGTTTCGGGCAATATGCCTAGCATGGTCAGCGCGAGCAATAGCGTCCCAGGCGTACTCCGATCGCACTGAGGGTTGGTCTGCCGACATAGGCATGAGGGTGTCCAGTGGTAGGGTGGGCTCACGGCCATAAATGAGGTAGAACGGCGAATACCCAGCCGTATCATGCCGCGACGAATTATAGGCAAACGTCACGTACGGCAGCGAGACGTCCCAGTCGTGGTGATCAGCGGAAACGTAGCAGGAAAGCATATCGGTCAAGGTACGATTTAAGCGTTCAGTAAGTCCGTTTGTCTGCGGATGGTACGCTGTAGCTATCTTATGTTTAGTAGAATAGGATCGGAGGATGTCGTCAACGACTTGTGAGAGAAAGCAACAGCCACGGTCGGTGAGCAACTGACGTGGAGCCCCATGCTGGAGAATGACGTCGTGAAGAAGGAAATCTGCCACATCAGTAGCACAGCTAGTCGGCAAAGCACGCGTGATGGCGTAGCGTGTGGCGTAATCCGTAGCGACAGCAACCCACTTGTTTCCCGATGTCGACTGGGGAAACGGGCCAAACAAGTCCAGGCCAACCCGGAAAAAAGGTTCTACCGGGATTTCGAGTGGCTGTAGTGTTCCCGCAGGAAGCGATGTTGGTGTTTTGCGGCGCTGACACTGATCGCAAGAGCTGACGTGGCGGCGGACGGAACGGTACAGGCCGGGCCAGAAAAAACGCTGGCGTACGCGTTCATGCGTGCGAGAAATGCCGAGGTGACCAGCAGTAGGCATGTCGTGAAGCTGTTGGAGGACAGTGGAGCGCAAATGCGTAGGGACAGCGAGCAAAAGTGCCGGCCCGTCAGGACGGGTATTGCGGCGATACAATATGCTATCGCGTAGCACGAACATTCCCGTCGACGCGACAGGTGAGGCAGAGTTAATGTTGTCGATGATCGATCGTAATGCTGGGTCACAGCGCTGTTCTTCCGGAATGTGGAGGAGTCCAGATATAGCACACAGAAAGACTGCGTCGTCATCGTCAGCAGCGTCTGGTGGGTCGACCGGATGGCGAGACAAGCAATCAGCATCTTTATGCAAGCGTCCAGATTTGTATTTTACGTCAAATGTATATTCCTGTAGGCGTAATGGCCATCGACCCAACCTGCCTACCGGATCTTTCAGCGAAGAGAGCCAGCACAGTGCGTGGTGGTCTGTTATAACTGTGAATGAGCGGCCATGCAGATAAGGGCGAAACTTGGCGACAGACCACACGAGGGCGAGGCATTCGCGTTCCGTAATGGAGTAGTTGCGCTCTGGGGCGGAAAGGAGGCGGCTGGCATAGGCAATAACCCGCTCAAGACCATCCTGTCGTTGCTTCAAGACAGCTCCGATTCCGTACCCACTCGCGTCTGGGCGTACTTCTGTGGGTGCATAAGGGTCAAAGTGAGCCAGAAGCGGAGAGTGGGTGAGTACGGAGATAAGGTTGGTAAAAGCGGCAGCGTGCTCCGAGGTCCACGAAAACGGAACGCTTTTCTTCAAGAGGTTGGTGAGGGGTCTAGCAATATCCGCAAAGTTCTTGATAAAGCGTCGAAAATACGAACAAAGTCTGAGAAAGCTTCGAACGTCTTTCGTCGACCGCGGTGCTGGAAAGTTCTGAACTGCGCGAAATTTATCAGGGTCGGGACGAACCCCCTTCGCGTCGACGAGGTGTCCGAGGATTGTGATTTGCTGACGTCCGAAATGGCATTTGGAGGAATTCAGCTGAAGACCGGCGCGTCGGAAAAGGGTTAGAATTTCCGAGAGGTGTTCGCCGTGGGTAGTAAATGTGGGAGAAAATACGATAACGTTATCCAGGTAACAGAGGCAGGTGGACCATTTGAAGCCCTGGAGCAGCAAGTCCATCATGCGCTCGAATGTGGCTGGAGCGTTGCAAAGGCCCAATGGCATCACTTTGAACTGGTACAGACCATCGGGTGTTATGAAGGCGGTTTTTTCACGGTCCATTTCATCTACGGCGGTTTGCCAATATCCAGACCGAAGGTCAATGGATGAAAAATACTTAGCGTCGTGAAGGCAGTCAAGGGCATCGTCTATCCTTGGGAGGGGATACACGTCCTTCTTTGTGACTGCATTGAGATGTCGATAATCGACGCAAAACCGCCATGTGCCATCTTTTTTCTTCACCAGCACTACTGGAGAGGCCCATGGACTGCAAGAACTTTCAATGATGTCCTTCGCTACCATCTTGTCCACCTCCTGTTGGATAATTCGCCACTCTGCACGAGAGACTCTGTAAGGGCGTTTGTGAACGGGGCTTGCGCTGCCGGTGTTGATCCGGTGGGTGACTGACGAGGCTTTCCCTAAAGGGCGATTGTTCAGGTCAAAAATGTCCCAAAAGGAAGCCAGGAGGCAGCGGAGTTGATCGGCTTGGGCAGACAGCAAATCTGGGGCCAACTTTTTCGCAAAAGGTTCGGTCGGGGCAGTCGCGTCCGGAATATGAAGGCCAGTATTTCCTTGGCAATCGACGGCCAATGCAGAAACGTGGCATTCCTCTAAAGCGGAGAGGAGGCCCAGAGTGATGGCTTGCGGCAGAAGTTGGGTAGAAAAACTGAAATTTAGGAAGGGAAGAGATGTCGGAATTTGTTTTATCGTGGTTACTGTGTGGGGGAGGGTCACGTTTCGCTCCAGTAAAACGGCTGGTATTGGAGAAATGACGTAATCGCCATCAGGAACAGAGGGAGATACACAGAGTGGTGCGTAATAAAGAGCTTGAGGCGGCAAACGGGTGTCTTCGAGGCAGCACAGACGGGGCAAGGGTTCATCGACTGAGATTGGCGACAGGGGTAGGTCAAGGTGGACGCGTCCGAGAGAACAATCGATCAGCGCAGAATGATCCGACAGGAAATCTTGGCCGAGGATAAGGTCATGGGTGCAATGCTCTAAAACGGTGAACAGGACAGTGGTATCATGACCAGCAATCGTGACGCGTGCAGTGCACATGCCCGCGATGGCAGCAGTTCCTCCGTCAGCGACTCGGAGACAAGAAGTGGCTGGCGTCAAAACTTTGCTCAGGCGGGAACGAAGTTGCGCACTCATCACGGACACCGGCGCCCCTGTGTCTATCAGCGCACTCACAGGGCCACCGTCAACTTTAACGTCTAACAAGTTCTTTTCGGCAGGCAGCGTTGTTAGAGGATTTTGAGGTCGTCGGGAAAATGCAGCGGTACCTCTGGGCGCTGCATCGTCTAGTTTTCCTGGTTGGAGCGTGGGTATGGCGAGGAAGAGCGGTGGGGCGAACGGGACTGACGGGTCTGCGGTGACGGCGAGCGACCGGACGAGTGACTGTCGGTAGAATGCGAGAAGTTGGGTGGTGGCGTCTGGCGGCTGGTGTAGAAGCGTTAATTTCCCTCGTCGGTGTACCGGGAGAAGTTGGTCGGGCGCGATTGGAACGAGCGGTTATGGCAGTAGCGGGCGACGTGGCCGGCTCGGCAGCAGTTGAAGCAAATTGACCGGCCATCGGGCGCCCTCCATTCATGTGGGTTGCGGTACCGGAAGCACGGCGGTATATTGTCGCGTCGAGGCGCTCGAAAGGAAGGAACAGGGTGATCATTTGGATGAGTGACGGCGCAAATAGGCTGCAATCCGAGATGTATGAGCTCGTCGCGTACAACGACTTGTATCACAAATACAGCAGGCACATTGGAGGGTTGTTGGTTAGGATGAACCCCGGCTGGAGCCGTGGCCTCAAGTTTACGACGCACTATTCTGGTCACATTCTCGGAAGTCGGTGCTGTTCCTGTGGGAGGGAACTGAGCTGATGTTGGCAACATGTTGTCAGAGCACGACGAGGTCTCAGCCGTGTTCGGAAGTCGTGTGAAATGTTGAACGATGCGACGGCTTTTCGCCTGCTCAAAGCGGGGACATTCGGCGATAATACCGTCTACTTTGTCACAGTTCTTAAAAACCAGGAGGTTGAACGCGTCGTCCGCTATCCCCTTCAAAACGTGTCGCACTTTGTCTTCCTGGACATTTGTCGGTCAACTTTTTGACAAAGGGCCAGTGCGTCGAGAATGTACGCGACGTAGGACTCAGTGGGTCTCTGCACGCGAGAAGCGAGATTGCTTTTTGCTCTGAGCTGCCCACTAGCGGACGTCCCGAAAATGGCCTTGAGGTCTTCTTTGACAACGTCCCAACCGGTTCGGTGTGCCTCGTTTCATAAGAAACCATGTTTGGGCCGTACCTTTGAGGCAGAAAGACAGGTTGGCGAGCATGATTGTCTGATCCCAGCGGTTGTGGCTACTGACGCGCTCGTACATCATGATCCAGTCTTCCACATCCTCGTCAGCCCTGCCATAGAAGAAGGGAGGGCCCCGGGGGTGCGACAAAATGATGTGGGGGCTTGTCAAAGGGGCAGTAGCCTCTGGGGCCTCGTTGCGATGAGGGGTTGTCATGGCTGCAGTAGCCGCTGGGTCGTCCGAGCGAAGCTCGGTGAACGAAATTTGACGACCGCTGCGAAGCTCCGTCTTCTCAGAAGGCCCCGCACCTCACCACAAGATGTTACGAGGCGAGGATGCAGTAGAAAATGTATTTGCAATCCTCAAAACGCAAGAGGCTGGGTGCCGCTGGTACACACTGAGGGAAGCACAACCATCACACTTCGTCCTCTTCTTCCACGGGAACTCGTCGCACACGCACAATCCCCGTTCGTTTAACCTGTGGCAAATCCCCCCATAACCACATAGTTTGTTATCGCCTGTCGGTGCCTCGTGTCAATATATATATATATATATATACTAGCGCTAGTACCCGGCGGTGTCCGGTTGGGCCATTATATTAAGGACACCAATGGTTATAACACAAGTTCGTTTGTTTGTTGGTCACCATATTCGGCTACGTCATTGGGAACTGGTACACAGTCGGGAGCGCCTGCCTGCTGTCAGTACATGGGCTCCAACTGCAGGCGCGTCGGGGTAATGTGAAACGATTGGCACTCGTGTTTTACTGCAACTCTCGCTAAACAAATTGCACCAAGATGGCGCGCTCGAGCGAGTGAGTCAGTTAGTGAAAAAATGTTTTATTGAGCCAGCAAAGGGGGAGTGGCTCCCAATTCCAGAAAGCCATGTGATGAGTGGGCAGCCATCGCTCTGGAGAAGTATTGTCTGGACATCCAGATCGCTGTTAGTCACCAGGTTCTCCCACAGCTCAAGGTTGGAAAAAGTGGATTGGGAAGAAGGAGGAGCTTGGTTTTCTTGCACCCTTAATATATGAGGAAGAGTGCCAGGTTGAACACACAACTTAAATTCGGCAGGCGATTGCGATGGGAACACATGATGGAGGCCGGCTAGGTGAGGGGTATTCTTCCCCGAAGGAAGTGCTATCTCAGCAGATATGAATGATGCTCATCCGTACAGTTTTATCATACGGAACATGAGCTCCCTACGAGAGGCTTGGGGTTGCACGAAGTCCCAACAGATGCTGAGAGCTAAGCTTTGCGCTTTTACTGGTACATATTCTCTTTTACATTTATGATATATGACTCCGGCTCCTACAGTAGAAGCGTAGTTGCCAGTGTCAAAGCGAACGCGAGTATATATATATATATATTTATATATTGTGAGCGTGAAATTGGCAAAGAAGAGGGTTTGCAACGGGAAGCGGCCAATATCCCTTTTGTGCTTCGTTGTCGTTTAGATATTGTGCGCGTTCATGATCACCTCATTTCATCTTCCTTCTCGTCGGTTGATCATCATCTCCGCTGCTGGAACGGTTGCTGTCCTTTTGTGTCCGTGCTCGGCGCTCGCAAATAAAGTGGACCTCAAGCGTTCCTGTCGACTCTCTCAAGTGGTGGAGGGTGCTTTTGATCCCGCCGTCTACCTCTCGCGGTCCCACCACTGGAGCTCCGATCAGGTCGGCGGTTGCTACTGCCCACCAGCTCCATGCAGCACGAGAGCGGCCAATCGGGCAGCAACGCTGCGGCCCCGGTCCAGCCTCCCATCATAATCACCAGCTGTCAGCGCGATCCTCCGTCGTTCTCGGGCCTCCGGGGTGAAGATGTTGAAGATTGGCTGGATCAATTCAACCGGGTAAGGGCTTTCAACCGATGGGACGATACATTCAAGCGGAGGAATGTCTCGGATTCCCTGCATGAAGTGGCGAAGACGTGGTTTCTAAACAACGAGGCAGATATCCCTGATTGGACCACCTTTGTAGAAGAGCTCCGTAAGATCTTCGGCACGTCGACTGGTTCCGCTGCAGCCAAAAAGAAACTCGCGGCCAGGGTGCAGCACCGGTACGAGACATTCTGTTCGTACATCGAAGATGTCATCGCGCTTTGCCGACGAGCTGACAAGGACATGTCGGAAACCGACAAAGTACATCACGTCATGAAGGGAATTTCCTCTTTCGCCTTTAATGCTGTGGCGGTACAGAACCCGACCACGATTGCTGACGTACGCACGATCTGTCAGCGCCTGGACCGCCTGCAGTCCAATCGCATTCAACAAGATTGTTTGCCTACCGGCTCCTTTTCGGATTCAGAGCTCCGTACTTTGATTCGGACTATCATCCGTGAGGAGCTACAGCAGCGTGACGGAACCTGCCTCCAGAACGCCCACGCCCACACTCATGGCCTGCGTGACTTGATCAAGCAGGAGCTGGCATGTATGACCGCCGTTGAGCAGCCAGGTCGTCCTGCTCCGCTACATGCCCAGTCCTACTCTCAAGCTGTTACAAGACCAACCCTGCCTATGGAGCCAATCGCTCCCCCGACTGACCATGGCCACTTGTCCGCTATTTCGGCACCTGTGCCTTCACCACCTTCCTTTCCTGCGTGGCGAGCAACCCGGCCAACGAGTGAACGCCCAGTGTGCTACTATTGCGGCATACGAGGGCACATTTCTCGTTTTTGCCGGCGACGACAGTTGGACGAGCGCCGAGGTTACGCACCATACGAACGCGACACCTACTTCAGCTACGCCCGTCGTCAACGCGTCTACTCGCCACCTCCGCGCCAACGTTTTCCTCCTCGGGATGCTACCAACTTCCCTCCTGACTCGCGCCTGGCTAGACGTCGCTCTCCTTCGCCCTACCGTCGCTCTTCATCGCCCTTGCGCCCGGCCTGTCACGTTGGTGAGAACCGTGCGGAAAACTAGATGCGGCAGTTTCTGGGGGTGAAACTGCGTCGCCAAGGAACAGTGCAAGTCCCCCTTACCGGCCATGAAATACGTTGACTGTTACAGTTGAGGGAATTATGGGTGAAGCACTTGTAGACACTGGCGCCAGCATATCTATAATTAATGAAAGTTTGTGCTCTAGACTACGCAAAGTGAGAACGCCTTACTCTGGTCCAGCTTTACGTGGTGCGAACGCCGCTATGGTTCAACCCTCAGGACATTGTACAGTGCGTGTGATCATCAACGGCATTCCTCATCACATTCAGTTTGCGATACTCTCTACATGCCCTCATCAAATCATTTTAGGATGGGACTTTTTGCGATCCGCATCTGCTGTTATCTCCTGCGGAAAGCCGATGATTGACATCACCTAAACGGACCTTGCTAGTGTCGCTGACGATCCAGAGCTCCGCTTGACCTGTGCTTCCGACTTTACCCTGTCTCCTGGCGAAGAAACCGTAATCTCCGTAGCTTCAGACGACATTGTTGACGGCGATTTGTTAATTGCACCAACCGGAAATTTCTTCGCTTGAGGACTACTAATACCTCCGTGCCTTGTTCGTTTCTCAAATGGGTCCGCCTTTCTCGCCGCAGTCAATAGTACAACCGAGACCATTTTGCTACCTCAAAACGCCACTATTGCTTTCGTTCCCCGCGATGACGCTACAGCTGTTCTTCCTCTCAGCTCCTTATCACTTACGAATATTTCATCGGATTGCAAATTGCAGTCTGCTCCTGCTTGTGCAGTTATCAACCCCGACCTTACTACAGAGGAAACCCGACAACTGTTGACCATGCTGGCCAAACACAAGACAATATTCGACTCTCACACCTCGGTTCTGGGGCAGACTTCAGCGGCCACCCATCGGATTGAAACGGATGGTTCCTGCATCATTCGCCGACGCCCGTACCGCGTTTCGCCTAAAGAGCGGAAAATTATCCAAGAAAACGTCGACGACATCCTGAAGAGAAACATCGTTCGTCCTTCTGCGAGTTCCTGGTCATCACCCGTGGTGCTAGTTCAAAAGAAAGACGGTTCCGTGAGATTTTGTGTGGATTATGGGGCACTCAACAAAATCACGCGCAAAGATGTGTACCCGATGCCTCGGATCGACGATGCTTTAGACACCTTGCAAGGCGCAGAATATTTTTCTAGTCTTGATCTTCGATCCGGGTACTGGCAGATCCCCATGAATGAGGCCGATAAAGAGAAAACCGCTTTCGCAACACCCGATGGACTCTACGAATTTAATATCATGCCGTTTGGGCTTTGCAACGCTCCGGCCACCTTCGAGCGTATGATAGACAATGTTCTTCGTGGATTGAAATAAAAAACGTGCCTGTGCTACCTCGACGACATTGTTATCTTTTCGTTCACGTTTAAAGACCACCTCCAGCGCCTTGATCAAGTTTTAACTTGCCTCAGTAATGCCGGCCTGCAACTCAACGCAAAAAAATGTCACTTCGCAAGTAAATCTATCAAAGTGTTGGCTCATGTTGTTAGCAAAGATGGAATTCGTCCTGATCCCGACAAAATTACGGCCCTCATTATTTTCCCCGACCTCTCCGCCAGAAAGAGCTGCGCAGTTTCCTGCGATTGGCATCGTACTTCCGTCGTTTCATTCGCAACTTTTCTACAATTGCTTCACCGCTGCACAAACTCCTCGCTGCCAATTCTTCATTTGACTGGTCGGAAGATTGTGAGACAGCGTTTACAACACTCAAACAGGCCCTCACTTCTTCTCCTGTACTCAGCCATTTTGATGAAAACGCCCCAACAATACTCCATACAGACGACAGTGGCCATATATCAGGGCTGTGCTCTTGCAATGCACTGCTTCTTCTATGGAAAAAGTAGTTGCGTATGCTAGCCGCACGTTGCCGCAAGCCGAAAAAACTATACCATTACCGAGCAGGAGTGCCTCGCTGTCGTTTGGTCTATTCAAAAGTTCCGGCCCTACTTGTACGGACGTCATTTCGCGGTTGTAACCGACCACCACGCACTCTGCTGGTTGTCGTCAATCAAAAACTTAACCGGACGCCTTGGCCGCTGGATACTTCGCCTACAGGAGTACAACTTTACCGTGACATACAAGACCGGCAAGAAACACGCTGATGCCGACGCTCTTTCACGTTGTCCGCTGTCGTCCACGGAGGACAGTTGCTTAGCGTCTGCTCAGCAAGTGGCAGCTATCCCTATTGCCGTCGCGGAACATGTCAGCCCGGAATTCCCATCTGATCTCGTCTCTCTTCAGCGTTCGGATACGTACTGTCGCAACCTGATTGATCTTTTGGACGGTTCCGCTCGACCACCAAACAGTCGCTCACGCCGCCAACTGAAAAAATTTAGACTCTTGAATGGTGGTGGCCTTTACTACTACAAGTACCACCCTACCGGCGACAAGTGGGTCCCCGTAGTTCCGCGTTGTCTTCGGTCACACATTTTGCAAAGTTTTCATGACGACGCTACGGCTGGTCACCTTGCCTTCCAGAAGACATACGACCGCATCAAAAGCCGTTGTTTTTGGCCCGGCCTCTCAACGAGCGTCGCCAAGTATGTTGCGTCGTGTGAACCATGTCAACGCCGCAAACGACCCACTTCTGCCCCAGTGGGGACGCTCCAACCCCTTCCGTGCCCTTCAGCTCCCTTCGATATTGTCGGGATTGACCTGTACGTACCTCTTCCTATAACTGCAGCCGGCCATCGGTGGGTTGTCACAGCAGTGGATCACTTAACCCGTTATGCCGAAACTACTGCTATTTCCTAGGGCTGCGCTTCAGAAATTGCTGACTTCTTCTTGCGGGCCATTTTCCTGCGTCACGGTCCCCCTCGAGTTCTCCTCAGTGACCGTGGACGAACGTTCCTTTCTTCGCTACTTTCTGAAGTGCTCCGAGCCGCTGACACCGCTCATAAAACTACATCGAGCTACCACCCGCAAACAAACGGCATGACGGAGCGCTTCCATCGGACTCTTTCGGACATGCTTTCCTTCTACATTGGCCTTGACCACACCAATTGGGACACTATTTTACCATTTGTTACTTATGCCTACAATACCGCTGTGCAACAAACCACTGGATTCTCGCCATTTTTTCTCGTCTATGACCGTTCACCTTCTTATGTACTTGACGCGTCTTTTCTCTCCGCACCTATCGCGCCAACAGCGAACCTCCCCGACCAGTTTGTTTCTAGACTGGCTCACTGCCGCAGTCTTGCCCGTTTGAACACGGTCGCCTGTCAAGAAAGCCGCAAGTCTCGCCACGACGAGAAGCACCGTTCGGTCACTTTTCAACCTGGTGAAGAAGTTCTGCTTGCCACTCCCCTCCGTGTTCCTGGATTGTGCGAGAAGCTCTTGCCCCGATTCATCGGTCCTTACCCGATTCTGGAGCAAACCTCACCAGTGAATTACCGCGTCACGCCTATTTGCGGTGTCACTGACCGTCGGTGCCGCGGAACTGAGATTGTACATGTTTCCCGGATGAAACCGTTCATTCGCCGCGATTCCTCTATCTCACAGTGACGGCCAGGATGGCCGCTTCAGCCGAGGGGGAGTAATAGTGTGAGCGTGAAATTGGCAAAGAAGAGGGTTTGCAACGAGAAGCGGCCAATATCCCTTTTATGCTTCGTTGTCGTTTAGACATTGTGCGCGTTCATGATCACCTCATTTCATCTTCCTTCTCGTCGGTTGATCATCATCTCCGCTGCTGGAACGGTTGCTGTCCTTTTGTGTCCGGGCTCGGCGCTCGCAAATAAAGCGGACCTCAAGCGTTCCCGTCGACTCTCTCAATATATAAGAAAAGAAACTTTGAACAAGGTAAAAGCACGATTGTGGCCAACGTTTCAGCAAAGAGACTTGCTTTCGTCAGGGCAATTTGTCGCCTGGCTGGCACGCTTTATATAGGGGTAGGTCCCTAGGTAAGAGGAGAGAAGGAGAGAAGGCAGTGAAATTGAGAAAGCGGATTGGTTTAGGAGTACGTCGGGGGAGATATTGAGGGGCAAAGAAGGTTGTATAGTTTGAGCCGCGAAGTAGGTCACAGGGAAGTCACCCGGGGGCTGACTTCCCTGTCACCTACGGTCAAGTCTGTCAACCTGAACACGAGGAATGCGGTCAGAAATGTCTCCAAATTGCGTTGTTAATTATCTGTGGGGGTATATTTGTCTAGTCAGGGCGCCACGGAGAACCGCGCAATTTTGATTGCAGTCGTGTTCTGACGAGCATATTCTTTTTAAACGAACCGCTTGGCTGTAAGGTAGGCTAGTTTGATTATGTTTTACATGGGTGCTTTTGAAGTGGGCGTACTCATGGCGGTCTGTGGGCTTTCTATAGAGGTTTGTAGTTAGAGTTTCATCCTTTATTGACACTGTGACGTCAAGAATGTTGATTGTTTCAGCCGAGTACTGGTGCGAAAAAGAGATGGGGGTCGCACTTGTTGAAAATAGAGATGGAGAGAGAAGTTGTTCCCCATGTTGCCAAATTAAAAAAACGTCTATGAACCGTTTGTGATAGAAGGGTTTAAGAGTACATTTACTCAAGTAAGCTGTTTCAAGAGAACACATGAAAATGTTGGCATAGCTTGGTCCACCCTCGTGCCCACTGAAGTGCCGTTAATATGGATATAGTGCGCATTATCCAGTTCAAAGTTATTTAGCTCGAGAATCAGTTTTAAACGCCCTGCCAGTGTGTCACAATCGACAATAATTGATTCGCAGAAGGCATCATAGGCTTCAACGACAGCTCGGATGCCATCGCCAGAAGGACAAGTAGTGTACAATGAAGCTTCGTCCTAAGTCACGAGCAGCGAAGTGGGGGGATCAGGAGTTCCACGATATCGGTGAAAAAATGGTTTGTATCCTTTACAGTTGAAGGGAACTTAGGTGGGATATTGTTTATGAGCGAGTTTAAAAACAGGGGAAGTTTTTCTGCCACTACGCCAATTCCGGATACGACGGGGCGGCCTGGATTTATACTTCTTTTGTATTTTTGGAAGTAATTGATTGATTGTGGGGGTTTAACGCGCCGACGCAACGCAGGCGATGAGGCGCGCCGTAGTGGAGGGCTCCGGATTAATTTTGACCACCTGGGGATCTTTAACGTGCGCCGAAATCTCGAACACACGGGCGTTTTTGCTTTTCGCCTCCATCAGAAAAGCGACCGCCGCGGCCGGGAATCGAACCCACGACCTCGTGCTCAGCAGCGCAACGCCTTAGCCACTGAGCCACCGCGGCGGGTATTTTTGGAAGTAGGTAGAACCTACCTGTGACCGGACATAGTGGGATGAGGGATTTTATGCCGTCAGGTGCTATCTTCTTAGCCTGTAAAAACGTTTCCAGTGGTTCTTTGGTAGTGGCATAATTCTTCCATGGGATCGGCATCAACACGCTTATAAAAAGAACTGTCTCATAATTGTCTCAGGGCTTCGTTAACATAGCCACTTTTACTCATGACAACTATTGCCCCTCCTTTATCTGCCGCCCTAATATTGATTTCAGGGTGCGTTTCTGACAGTTTCTGTGCGTTGCTTTCGTCCCCCAAAATGTTCGTATGGTATGGGGCATGCTTTTCATAGGCGCCAAGGATGTCCCGCGTGACTGCTTATAAATACATGTCTAGATACGTGTCACGCTGAGTCGGGCGAGTCCAGTGTTTTTTGGAAGGTAAAGGATCCTCCGTCTAATTTGGGCTGGGATAGTCATGGAAATATTGTCGTGGCCGTCGATTCCGGAAAAAGTTATCTAGGTCTTTAAAAGGAAAATTCGTTAAAACCACCGCTCCCCGGGCAGGAACCTAGGCCACGAGATCATAGACTCAATTCAGCAGGAGCGAGGGTAGTCCAAGACAAATTTACAATGCAAGATTTTCCGGACTAGCTGAATGCGTTATTGCTTCGCACCCTTTACTTACTCCATCATCTAAAGGCTCTTGAGCCGCACTAGACTGCACGATTCTTTCGCGGCTAAATTTCTTTGACTTGAATAAACCACATTCATGACTCTTTTTTATGTTCGAATGAAACCCTTTTCAGCTTTTCAGTGTTACTGAATGATTTTTCGGACGAATGATGGTGATCAATAACATTTCGTCCTTTTTCAAGTAAAGCATTTTTGAAAACATTCTCCCACCTAGCGATCTGATGGGCGCACATTTCTGACGTAGCCGGTCTTAACAAAATTTGTATGCCCTTAGGGGCCTAAAAATTTTGCATGTAACGCTTTCTCATGTAGGCCCTTAGCGGGCTACATGATCGAGCGTTACATACGTACAAGCTAAACATATCTGTAACAATTAAGCATTAAGTAGAGAGAGAGAGAAAAAAGCACAATTAAAAGTTTAGTGCTATTCCAAGATTCCGGTGGCAATAGTGGTCAAGAAGATAGTAATCCTGGCAATACTTGCGCGGAACGAGAAAGACACGCCATGGCGCACACCCCTTCGAGGTGATGTCCAAAGATTAGCATTGCCAAAAGAATGAAGGAAGCTCAGACTTATGACAATAATGGCGGAGTAAAAGTCGTTGTGGCAGCGAAGAAAAAAATCGGCTGCAATTATGGAATTAAACCCTTCGTGATGGTGGTTAAGGCTGCGTACAGCTTCGCCACCTTCAGCTCCTACGCGTTAATGTGAGCTTCCTTATTTTTTAATTCGCGATTTAGTTGCACAGCTCCACACAACCTACTGAACTTCCACACTGATTGTTTGTCTTGAGAAAAAAAAAAACGTTTGCACCGATCATTTAAAAGCATTTGTCTGAGCAATAATTTCCCTTTGCAGATGCTCCGGTCGGCCTTGGGCAGCCGAGAATTTGTGATGACGTTTCTTGGTCTTCATCTTTACACTTCCTTAGACGCGAGCGTTTTTGTGAAGGAGGCGAGCAACTTGGCGTACGTAATGTGACATAACCGTTTACCTTTCGTATGTTAAGATTACGGTTAAGTGTAATTATTTCCAGATGAACCAATGAAGGAAACAAAGCAGCCTTTGTTTTCTGGGCACAGAATAAATTGTGCTTTTCAGTACATCAGTCTCTGCAGGAGAGTGACGGTCATAAGATTCCTCTTGATAAATGCGCTTGGGGCAAAGAGAGGCATTTACGGACCGTAATCTTGAGACGAAATTTGGAGCGAAGTGAGCAGGTACTTTGCGCGTGTTGGTCGCTCAGAGGAAGAAGAGCGGGAATCGAAGGAGTGTTTGGTTTGAAGGAGAAGTACGCTGCGACGCACCGGGCTCTCGAACACCCACCAAAGCTATAGCTTTAGAAATTTTTATAATGAAAACGTGCGTGAAAAACAGTTGTTTTATTTCTGCGATCGTCACCTAACGTGACGCTTAAAAAAATCGCAGCTATGTGAATGATGAAGCGATCACGTGGCCTATAAGCTTTCAGGGTCGGCGTATTTTTATAGGTGACTGTGCGCAACCGCACCGACGCCCGCCTTTCGTACCTCCACCCTCGCTGCACCGGCTGGACGCGGGAGCGCTAAAGACCCCGGTATTCAGAACACGACTTCACTCCTCGATGTGTTCCGGCTGTGAGGAGGAAGTATTTATGACGCCCGACACTGGTCACCTGAGCTCCGTTCTCTCTGCTGATCCCGTGGGCCTCCTCTTCAGGGGCAATTTCGTGCTGCAAGAACACAGAAAGACAAACATGTATGGTGGACAGGCGAAGACGACGAAGCGGGCAGTGGAAGAAGAGAAAGTTGAGGAACAATAATCCCCTCACATTAGATGAACACACCATTAACCTTATGATACAGTTCGCCACTAATAGTGGTCTAGCGCGAGTTATATAACCGTGGCCTACACCACTGATTCGACCATTCAATGCGCAAGAGTTGTCCTGTCAGAAACTGATGCCGCCTCTCGAAGACGACGAACTCATACGAGCCCCCTTCAACCATGAATCCTCCACTCCCAACTCCCCCACAAGGCCTCGGGCCCTCCCTTTTTGAATAAAAGTTTGAACAACAACGATGGTTCCGAAGTGAACGGCATCGAATTGTTACATTTTAATCGGATCATTACATTTTGATGCATTCGACAGGATTCCTGAGACGGACACTATGTGGAGTGACTCGTGAGTTCCGCGTGACCTGTAGGGCCAAGGGGAACTCACGAAGCGTGTTTAATTTGTGTCATGCCAAGTGGATTACAAAGTGCTATACGAATTGGCGGAGTGCATTCACCACCACAACTGTGTGACAGGGTTGCTAAGGAGTCCGGCGAGACAGCCGAAGACCTGACCAACCCGTCTTCTGTCAAACTCCGGTGAAGCTGTCCGAGCTCCACGAACACTTTACGGTGCCAACTATGAGCGCATCAGGGAACACGAACACGCGAAGTATTATCACTGCCCTCATGGAACCATGCCTTCTTCAGATTCTGCAAGAGCAACAGCGGCAGGCACAAAGGCAACAACAGCTCATGGAAACCCTCGCCTCTATGGTCCAAGCACAACAAAAACAGCGCCCATAAATTGTGAAGCCGGATCTGTTTGATGGAGAGAGTACGAGATTTGAGTATTGGATCCGTTTTTATGAATATGCATCTGAGAGCTCATGGCACGGAGGTCTCGACTCAGTGAAAAACGTGCGCTTTTTTTGACGGAACTTGCAAAGAAGTATGAGCCCCACTTCTTCACCAACGCGTCCAACAGCTGGAGTAGCTGGAAGACACGGTTTGTCGCAGCGTTCACATAAAACCCTCTGAAAAGGCGGGACCTGGAAATTTTCTATAAATACCGATATGGTAAACCCTTCGAATATTTCTACGAGACAATGGCGTCTTTTTAAAATGGCTGATTCTGGTCTCCCAGAGTCTTGCACTATGACGGTGATTCTTCACAGATTGCCTAAGGATATTCAGAAGCAGGCTCAGATAAGCCGCCAAAGACAATCGAGGAACTTCTGGAATGTTTTTGAGGCTTGTGCATAGATGCTTCTTTGAGAATTCAGGGTCCGCGACCTTTTCATTTCCAAACTGGGTCACCGCCACAAAGATCTGGAACTCCCGAAGTGTCATCGGGACGGAAAAATTCGTACACAGGACATGGCGTCATAAACCATGCGTTCCCATGCAGAGACGATATAACCCCGTTTGAGTCAATTCAAGTCAAAAGACATCGTGGCTCGGACTTCTGCGAAAGTTGCTATTGCATTGCTGACGAGTGAAGCGCAAAAAATTCCACAAGGTACGAAGAAGAACACAGACAAGCGCTTGGCTCTGCTGTCCTTCTTCGTGTCTTGTGTAATTTCTTTTAGCTTTACCTGTCAGCAAGACATCGTGGCGCCAAGGCTAACTCTTTTGAGCCGTGTCAAGTAGAAGCACATCGTGGCGCCAAAACATCCGTGGAAAAAAGAATAAATGAGGGTTTTGAGTCCCACGCGACTGGAAAAATTCAGTGTTTACCTGACCTCATTCAATCTTCTTTTCATAACTTTGAGAGTTCGCAGCAACAACACCAGGGCCCTTTTTGATTAGGCGCATCTGTGTCTATTATAAACAAGTCTCTTGTGTCTGAGAAAGGTGTTCTTCAAAGAATACCTGTACAAATACGGCGCTTTCATAGGACGAGACAACTTAACGATGAGTGGATAAACCCCAAGGGGACATACCAAGGTTAAATCACAGAGATGGACACATTAGTTGTTCATGGGTGCGAATATCAATTTGTACGCTCAAGAATTGATATGAAGACACGTAAGACAAACATGTAGTGAAATAATATGTGCGGTGACACTGCGAAGCCCGCTTCCCTGCACACAAGAGACTGATTTGTAAGGTGTGAGGACGACATTTGCCTCAAGTTTCCAGAGCTCCTTTGCGTCAGTTCGTACCCGCCAGCTCCAACAGAATTCTGTTTCTTTCAAGCTTGCTGATGGGACGCCCATTCGACGAAGCCTTGCAATAATATGTCGCGTGCAAGAAGATCTTCGCCAAAGAAAGAACTTCAGAACATGGTGGAAGCTGAAATAATTCGCCAGTCAGCCTCAAAATTTGCTTTCCCCATTGTATTAATGTTGAACAAGTTTGCTCGTTGCGATTTTGCATAGAAAACAGGATTCTAAACCGCAAACAGACCTTTTCCCATTTCCTATGCCAGAAGCAGACAACATTATTGAAGAGACGGCAGGCTGCCGCGTGTCCTTATGCGTAGACTTGTGCAAGGGTTTTTGGCAGATTCCTGTCAAGTAGAAGAACAAACAGTGCACGGCTTTTGTCACACCCTTTTGCGTCTACGAATACAACCAACTATATTTCGGGTGGAAGAATAGCCAAGCCTGGTTTCAGAAGAGGATAAATATTGTGTGAAAACCATTTTGGGCCTATTTTGCAATGTTTATATGGATTACACAGTGTACTCCAGAGGTGAAAGCTAACATTCCGAACATCTGACTGCTTCCTTGAAGGAATTGAGCGCAGGCAAGCTGAAGGTGAAGTTTACAAGAAGTGTTTTTAGCCCGAAAATCACGTTTCATGACCGCGTCCTGGATGCATTCACTAAAAGCACGAAAGACGAGTCATTCAAAGAGATACAAAATGTTGTTACGCGGCGGCAGGGCACGAAAAATTAATTTTTATGAACGATGTGTTTACACTATTTAGAAGCGGCCATGGCAGAGTCCGCTCAGTCTGCACGCCCGCCTTTTGCTTGTCGTGTTCGACACCGGGATGTGGCGCCTTGAGGCATTGCCCACCTGCCCCGTAGCAATAGGAAATGACCTAAAAGCATACCTTCACTGCGAGTTTTTCTCCGTGCGACTGAACTCTTCCGCAGCTTCATTCCTGGTTTCGCCCGTCATGCCTAGCCCCTCACAAGCCTCCTTCAAAAGCGTACGACTTTCCACTTGTGAGAACAATGCTAGAAAGCGTACCATGACTTAGTGCCAGCCATTTCACGTAATCCCGTGTTCGCTCTGCCAAACTTCCCACTTTCTTTTGAGCTCACCTCACAGGCTTCTCACTACGGGGCAGATGCCGTCCTATTCCAAAGAGGACATTCGTCTACCAGCAATCTAAAATTTCTTCTGGTTGCAACTAGTACTACTCCAATAGGTACGTTTAACAAGTCTGAACAGAACTACTTTACAACGGAAAAGGAGTCTCTGACTGTTGTGCTAGCGGTGAAGTACTTCCGCTCTCACCCTGAGGGAAAACGCTCAAGCTTTTTACTGATCATCAGGCCCTTGCAAATTTCCTGCTCGACAGACAACCTAAATGACGAGTATCTCCTTGGATCTACGAATTGCAGCAGTTCGATTTCGACATACTGCACTGATCCGGGCAGCTGGTTTCAGATATTGATGCCATTTCCCGCCTTGCTCTTGACGAACGCTGCAAGAATTGTGAAGACGGGAATGCATTGAGTGCTCTCAGGTTGTGCCAAGGAACAGAAGAACTACAGTTCACAGATGAACGGTTTCACGTTCCACCTGCACTGGTCAGAAACGTTGAGGAGCTTTACCACGAAAGATCAGAGTGAGGAGGTTACAAGGGCTTCTGGTGAACCTTTTACAAGATCAAGAAGTGGTTCACATGGCCACACATGAAAACAGATGTAAGATCTTACGTTGGCTCCTGCCACTTACGCTATATCAACAAGGCTATATCAAACCGAAAATTGGCGCTATGACTGCCAGTCCATTCAAAAATACCATTTGAGGCTGTAGATGTCGATTTTGCGGAGCTGAGAAAGAAGGGTGAAGGAAAAGCAGGACACTGTTTTTTTTGCCGCCTATCAATAAATGCTCCAGGATAGTGGTTGTAAAACCAGGAAAAGAGGAGGCCAATACTGTAATGGCGCTTTTAAGCAGAGACATATTTAAAGGGACCCTGCAACGCTTTTGTCAACTTTTTTAGAATCCTAAATGGTTGCAGAGCATAGTCACCCAACACATCTAGTACTTAGAGTATGGTGTCGCCAAGTACCGCAGTCATAAATTACTGCTCTGTGCCCATCACACAACTTGTAAACTCGCTCAAACGACTTTACTCTCTTTCCCGGTGTTGACGTTGTTCGACGGCTCGAATTGTGTCAGTAAGACCATGTAGCGGCTGCGGGGCGGTTTTCGTTGAGTTGCAGCAATGAACGCTTTCCGATAGCAACTTCGATAGCAAAAAGAAAAAAGAAAAAGCAAACATAGAAAAGCCACAACGACAAAGCAGAAACGGAAGGTGTTCTGGTGCGACGAGAAAATCAAGCAGTTCCGCTCCGTGCTCGCGATAACTATAGGTTTCGCCGTGGTTCCAGACGCGAATGAAAGAGTAAAAGCGCTTATCGAAACTGTAGCAGGGTCCCTTGAAGGGTATTAAGTACGTCGTGTCTGACAATGAATCAGCTTTTAGGAGCCGGGCTTTGGCACGCTTGGAGAAAAGCAGAGGTTTTACGCTCACGTTTGCAGCGCCATATCACCCAGCACCCAATGGTCTTGCAGAAGGGTCTATAAGAGATTTTAAACACTACATTCACTTGTACCAGAACTTCCCACGCGGTTGGAAGGGCTGTATGGAGGCGGCGGTAACGCATCACAACCGGCCGCACACAAGTGCGCTAAGGTGCAGCCCTCAGTATGCAGTTTTTGGTACGCCATCATACTTGCCCGCTGAGGAGATCCCTGGTCTGACGACAAAGCTTAAAGTTCAAGAAAGGAAAAGGATACCTGAGGGACAAATAAATTACATAGAGGCGATTAAACGTTTCTTCGGCAGACGTCACAGCACCAGTATTCCGGCTATTTATCCAGGTGACGTAGTCTTTGTGCGTAGAAGGTGTGCCAACCTGAGCCAGGTCTACCGGACCATTCGAGGTCATCAAGCAAGACAGCATCCACCACTGGTGTTCTAAAATCCGTGGGGCACAATACGGGTTACGGAAGTGTGAAATCGCGGCCATCAGCAATGTGCTTCCCTACACACGCACAGGGAGAACGGAAACTGCGCCCCGGAGTGTGTAGACAGCTGAAGACGACGAAGACAGGACTAGGGGGCAGGGGAAGAAGATTAAGTGGAGGAGCCGAATAAAGGTGGTCCCCAAGTGAACCGCATCGGATTGTTAAATTTTGATCGCATCGTCGCATGCATAAATGTTTCGTATCGGAGACACCTTTTTATTTTTGCTACGAAGATAGTTTTGCACCGAAGTGTTTTCGTTCGGGGTAATATATTCGCCCCAGAGATATTAAAAATTTGCAATTGCCGAAGATGCACTTAAGCACTCCAAGCAGATTTGTGGGGAGTGATAAGTAGCACGAGAATGATTAATCTTTTTGCTCTTTTTTATTCAGGCACATCGACTATGTGATCCTACAAACGCATATAGTACGGACTCAAGGCCACACACCTTGCAAAGTGTATTTTATTAGCAAATCGGCTGAAGACGAGGAAGTGCCAAGTTTTGTAAGTACGAGTTTGAGTAAGCAGCTAACCACGCAGATTTCGGCGCGGTATTTCATTTCTACTGCTGCAGTGCGCGGTTTATTTTCACGTGGGTACGGAGTTCACGTACGAAACCGGTAAAAGTATACGTAGCCCACGCGCTCGTAGTTTGAAACCCTTTTACACGTACGCCTCGCGTAGGTCTCCTGGATGCACGGGCTTTTCCCCCATACCTGCAGGTTACTCCTAGTGCCGCGTGAGATGATGGGATATCTTAACCGGCTTAGAGAGATGGACGCAAGAAAGCCATTGACGGCTATAACAAAACTACAATTTACTGTACACGCTTCCAGAAACCCCCAAGTAAGCCACACTAGCGAAAAATAGTCCCGAACCAATTAACAATGAGCCCTTCAACGAATAACACAAAGTACAATGCAAAACAAAATCCAAGAGGCTATTGTCCTAAACAAAGAACCTCTGTCCATTAATTAGTAATTATTCATCATTTCCTTATTACTGATTACACTACAACTATTTCCTTGTATCCTACGACATGCGCCTCTAGGTCCCCAGGTTTTCCGAATTAATCCCCAGCCCTCCACTACGGCGCGCCTAATCAGCTACGTTGCGTCAGCGCGTTAAACAGTAAAATAAATGAAAACCAATCAACATGCGTCCCTAATGGAATGGCCTACCCGGTCGCCGCCGCTGGCGTGTCGGATCCTTCCTTGCCTGGCCGCGACGCGGTGGTACCCGTCGTCTCTCGTGGTGATGCCGGCGTCGCTGCGTTCGGTCGTCGTGTGGACGGCGTTGGCACAGCGCGTACCAAGGTAGTGCCTTAGCTGCTACTCCCGTGCTAGCCGGTACCGCTGGAGTTCCCCAGGAGGATCATTAACCAAGCCTTTCGAAGCCGTCGCAGCAAATGTCCGCGAAGCGTGGCCGCTGGCTGCAGGTGCCCGACCGTCGCCGCTGGGGACACGAATACGCAGGTTCGTGGTGCCAATGGGACGCGGCAGCCGGTGTGAAGTCGGCCTGCTCCTGCCCAGGCTTAGTAGGCATAGTCGGTGGTCTGGCCATGTCCTTCTGGCTCGTTCTGTCAAGCTCACACGCTCCTTCCGCATCCAGGTTACTTGCGCCATCCTACTCCTCCTTCCGCTGTTCGCTTATAACCCCTCTGGGCTCCATTGCAGCACACTCTGATTGGCGGTCTTCATTTATCCCTCCACATTTGGTATTTACGCCACGTGTCTCCTGTGCGGCGACCTCGGATTGGCTCCCCGGTTCACTACCAATTTTGGTCATGATGCCATAGGAACTCCGGCGCGGCGCCCGTTGATTGGTGCGGTGTTGCAGCGCACTTCCAATTCGTGTTTCTTTGTCCTCATTTTTTAGATGCGAAGCATCTTATGGTCGGGGCTATGTCTCTCCCTTGTCGTTGTCGTTGTTGTTGCGCGGTCCACTCCCCCATGGCGCATGCTCGGATTGCCGAACGCCCGGTCCCTTCTATGGCTCCTGGGGCGGCAGTGTTGCCGGTGTCTTCCTGGGCGGGCACGAGACGAGCACGCTTCCGCTTTAAGGGTTCCTGCAACGACAGTGTTTCCGGTGTCTTTCTGGGCCGGCACGAGACGAGCACGCTTCACGCGCCTTCGACGTTTCATCGTCGTCGGCAGCGGCATGCGTCCGCGAGTCTCGGCAGGCCGTGATTACAAGCAGCCCACAACCATCCGGGGAACGCGCATCGACTTCATCTTGAGCCACTTTAGGGTTCATCCACTACAACAGCCCCTGACTTTACGTTTCACAGACCATAAGGCGGTCATAATCAAAGCGTAACGCCAACCACAGCTTGACGTCACCTACGTTGAGCATGATGTTCATAATGCTTAAATAAAGACATACTCCTACCACGTACAACGTCTCTCTCTCTCTCTCTTTATTTAATGCCTCTCCACTCTAACACCCTCACGCCCCTCCAATAAACTTACACCATCTTCTTGTAGGGGAACCCTAAGTAGTATGCGAAACAGCTATGGGGTCAACGCAATTTCCCATTTCGTAGTTCCGGTAAGTGAAAAGTGTGGTAGTTACCATGGAAACCAAACGGTAAACATAGCGGTAGCTACGTACCTCAACCTCACGGAAACGATGAACTGAAAACTAATGAAAACTTGAATTGATCCCATGCCTGTTTCGCATACTACTCAGGGTTCTCCTGCGGGAAGAAGGTGTAATTTTTTTCCCGGAGGGTTCAGGTGCATCTCCTTTCAGGGGTGCCCTTGACACATGACACCTCGCGCGATCTACTAACAGGCACAGACACTAGTGTAGGCACGCGAAATTTCGCGAGCCAGATTCTATACGACGGCAAACGCTACTTCGTCAGGCTTAACAGATAAAAAATGGTCCTTCAATCCTAAAAAAACAACACGTGTTTTTAGATTGAACCTTGGGAGAGGCATAAATGAACAAATTGGAGGCGAAGTCAACAGCTTAGAACACGATATCGCACCTAGGGATTGGCGACAAACCTGTAATCGCTGCGAAGGGAGCGGGAAGGAAGCCGCCATGTTGGTCAACTCTACGTACGTAAGCTACTTAGGAGACCGCAACGTAAAAATTCGGATCTCACGTATGTCTGTAAGACTAACGGCGACCCTTTGAGTTCTGATCATGCGCACTCATCATCCGTAAACGCTGTACGTACGTGAAGCTCCTACGTACGTAAAACTTATACCGTCTAATACAACATAGCTCGAGTTCTGAGGCGTGCAATGCGGCCGGTTTCCATAGTTCTGGCTCACCACAACAGCAGTGGATCCACTGTTATTTGCAGTGAATTGCGAGCACACTGCCTAATTTCCGTTCTTCTAAAGCTGTCATCATCATAATCACAAGACTCTCAAATTGATCTCCAATTTTCCGGGACCTGTGCTATACCCGCAAACTTTCTGATCTCAGCTGCCCAACTGACTTTCTGCCGCCCCCTGCCCAAATTAACCCTCGGTTGTCATTCTAAAACTGTAACGATCGTTTAGTTGGAAATATCGGAGATACCGCTGGAACTGCCCATACGGTACTCACAAAACCCCAACGGCCAGGTGTATTCATTATCCCGTGATCAAAACATCCACGTGTCACGCAGGGGTGTTTCACATGTAGGGCATGAGCTTAAGAAATGTTTTTCTTTCTTGTCTTCCCTCTAGATCAACTTGAGAAACACCGGGCTTTGGGTATTGGCTTACAGAAAGCTGGATGCAGTGGCCCAATCAAATTGTACAGCTGGCACTGTTGGCGCAGCTCAGTATGTAGTAGTTGCCGACGTGAACAAGGCTGAATACTGCCGCGATACTTTGCATTTAGCTCGCGCCATAGTGCTCTTTTTTGTTTATAATGACGTCGTCCGAGTAGGAGCCATCTTCACGAAGAATGCACTACTGGATATGTTGCAAAAAAAGACAAAAAGCGTATTCAATGGCATGCCCTTCTCCCTCATCACCGTTTATTGCAAGCGTGATACTTCTATCTGCTACGTGGAAAGACGAACGTTGCGATTCCGGAAGTTATACTCCGTCATCCCTTGCGGCAACACTTAGAGAACTGATTTTCAGTGTATCGGGGTAGGAGACACGAAGGAGAAACATGATAACGTATTGTATGCTAATGGAAGCCTCTATTTTCGTTTCACGTGTCATTTAAAGAATTGCCAACAAAGGAAAATCCTTCGGTGGTGGACGTACAAAGGGCTAGCATTGGCAATTTGAGACTTCGAATATGCTCAGCCTGTATTGGTTCATTTTGAACTATGTTTAGACTGATACGTTCTGCAGTACATTGCATAAAGTGTATTTTATTGAAGTCCAACATGTGGGCACTGTGTGGGCTGTTTATTGTTTGTTAAAGAACAATAGAACACATCTAGCCCTGCCCGGCCGACCGAGAGTCGGAAGTGGCGCACGTTGATGCGGAAGCTTTCGGAAACGGGAGCGAGTAAAATTTCTTACGGTGAATAAAACCCAGAGGTACTTCTGAAACCAAAGACGCGTGTTTTACAGAATAAACGGCAGTGAACAGCTCAAGCCAAAGCAAAAAAAAATTCCCGCGCCTTCCCGCCAGGGGAACACGAGTAAATGCAGAGCATTGGGGCCTCAGTACTGATTGAAGGCAGTGTTGCTTCCATCGCTTCTTCCGTGATGCTGGAGTAGCAGACACGAGTAAACGTGGGCACGAGCGTCAACCAAGGAAGGAAGGAGCAACGCAGTGACTGAAACACGTGCGACCGCTAGCCGCTATATTTGCAGCGCGCGCAGTAGAGGGAGAGCAATACGGGGGGGAGAGCGCGCATGCGCAAGCAGCGCGCGCCCTTCCACGACCCACCGCGCTGCTATCACGCACCTGTTAGGCCGAGACCGCGACGGAGCGAACGGGCTGACTACGACGCATGCGCGCGCCAGCTGCTGTTGAGAGAGAGGAGGGAAGGAGAGGCGCACCAGGTGCGGACGCGAAACTGTTGACACCGTCCGACGCAGGAACAGGCGAGGCTAAGAAATGCTCTGCGTTTAAAAAAATGCCCGATCCCACGATGCAGAGCTGGGAATCGACGAAACGCGAAGCGTGGATTAGACAGCTTTACCACAGCGGCTGGCGCACGCTAACGCTTCGGCTGAGGGTTACCGGGACATGACTGCGCATGCGCGCGCATGAACGGCAAGCAGTTCGCCCCTCTGTTGAAAGAATGCGCGAGCTCGGCTAAGCATAGGCGATAGTCCCCAGGAAACGAGTGTGCACCTGCCAGATCGAGTTTGGGCACCCACTCGCACTGTCGGGGGAGGGTGAAGGCAATCTGGCACTTAAAACTTTTTTGAACGGTAAGCTAAATGTTTCCTCTCTAGCATATAGAATTCGATTAGCGATAACCATTTTTTGTGATCAGTAGACTTGTAGGCAGGTAATAAGGGAATCTAAAACAACTTCCTTGCACTGCGCGATCGGTGTCGGCTATGTTCGCATGGCCCTGTTTTCATCTGAGCTCGAAGAACTTGTCTGTCTCGTTTCCTTCGGCTCCTCTGGGTAGGCGGTCGCGCTTTAAGGCTGTTTTTCTCTCATTTTACTTCAACCGCTTTTCTGCCCTTGTAATGCGGACGCCGCGTATGGGCCCTACTCTAGCTTCGCTGATCATTCACCTTCACAGGGTACAATGGCTCGTCAATTTTTATTTCGCCAGAGGCCTTTGGTAACCGCTTTGCTTTCAATATAAAAGCCGATCAAGCGTGTTCAACTTATTTAAAGAACGCCAGCATTCTCCACTTAATGCGTTTGTGTGCATACTCTGACCCTTCGGTGGCTTTTAGACCAATGCTTTCTATAATAAATAGGAAATATATTATTGAATGAGTTTTTGTGGCATTGTGCTTTTAAGTTTAAATTTGTTTAAATGTTTGAACATCACTTTTATTGCGCACACTGTCAATTTTGTGGTTTAGGCCTCTGTCAGGCGAAATCCGCTTTAATCTCAGCTCCCCCTTGGTATCACCAAGAAATAAAAAAACGCCAGATAAAAAATCAAATAAGCAGTTTGGTGAGCAGTTTGGTGGGCCGTACCACGAGTTTTAGAGCTTCGCAGTGGCGATTCATATGTATTTTACGAGTTCATAAGCTTTCTCGAGAAAGCGGTGCTTTTTGAAATTGTGTACTTTGGCCTCACTAGACGCGAGCAGCCCTAAAAATAGACGCAAAAAAACCTTCCCAGGTTGTCCGACATACGGCCCACATATGAAGGCATTTCTTGGTCAGGCGGACAGGGTCTTGCTCCAAATTGACGAGTTCAGTAAAAGAGGCCATTATGGAAAACGCGCATGGAAACGCGCCGCTCTCCACACATGTGCTTCGCCCTAACCGAAGCTGCTTTGGCGCACGCAGGCAACGGCTACCACAGCCCTGCAAGGGCTGAGCAACCGTCGCTTCCACGTGCTCCTCTCGTCTACCATGGCTGTGGTGACTTACACGGGGCCTGCCGGACATCCATGCAGCCGCTCCTTAGTGGAAAACGTCGACTTCGTGTGCAAGTCAACGCCCAAAGATCGCCAACTGCAGTACTCGCAGGAAGACATGTCCGAGTTCTTCACGTACTCCTCAGGAAAGACCAATCACACCCTCGTGTTTGAGAGCCCGCGTTCTTTATCCGACAAGGTGAGTTGAGTGTGTCCATTCATCTCTTTACTCAGGGTGCGGTCAAGAGTATTAATCGTGATGAAGCAAGGAAAGGTACTTCTACAGCAGTCGCCGTGCTAGTTAGTGCTACGCAACATTTTATCATTCAGAAGATACCAACCAACGAGGAGACGTCTCCTCGCTTCGTAATATTTTCGCAAACAAGGTTACGTGCTTTTAGTGAAAGCTCGCTCAGGTGGGTCCTGCCCTGTCCCTTGCAAGCAGTTGAGTTTCAGCTTGTTTCCCGCTCAGTGCTTTGCATTAGGTCTGACTCAGAGTTTTTGCTTTTCTAAGCTTTACGCAGGACTAAGTTGACCTTAGGGAAATACATTTCATTCTTTTTGTAGCTGATGCGTTCCGCGAAACAGGCTTATACAGCGAAAGCTCGTTAATTGAGATTTCTTGTGGGTACAAAAATATCTACGAAATACCCGAATGTCGATTTACTCAATGAAAAGACAAAACAGCACATTTTTAACTTTTTATGCGTACCTTTACTTTGCGAAGAAGGCGGTGACACCAGTTTGTCCTTTGGCGGGTAGCTGGGCGGAAATAATAAGTTCTCGGGCATGCGAGAGGATGCGGGAGCAAGAGTATGAACACGAAATATACTAATTTTAACTAGCTGGGGCGGAAGTAACGACATTATACACCAGAGGACCTGTGCACTCACACATTTTCTCACTGAAATGTGGACCGTTTGGTAATATGTCGTAGGTGGGGGACTGCTAATTCAAGATTCACTATTGTAAGAAGGAGCACGTTTGTTGTGAATTGCCGCATGTTGATTGTAGTCTGCTGTCACAATGAAGGTAGTGCGTCGTTTCAGTGTTGTAGGCGCCTACCTTGAGAAGAGGTCTATATTGAGGTGTTCTGTTTTTGTACATTATATGGTTGCACAGGCGTATGAAGGACTGCCAAAAACGTACGGCAGACGCAGAGAGCATCTGGGCAAGCTCGAATAAGGATGCCGAGTTTTACTCACGAGGGCGCTTCCGCTGTTGCACCGGAAGCATGTACCTTCACTCTTTTTGTGTTCACATACCGTTGCCTTAGGATTATGTTAAACTTAATGTAAATGCGGTACTTGAGATACATCGCCAAATAACTGATGAAAAAAAATACGTTAAACTTGTGGCATTATGGAGCTGTCATTGTCAGAAAGCGTGGCATAATTTCTCTACATTCTTCTGGGAGCTGGAATTCTTGAGATAGTTATTTGGGAGTGCTACTTGAACGCGGAGTTGTAAACATTTATTAAGGATAGGCATAAAATAGGTTTCGAGCTAGATGCACTCCCGTACCAGCTTGTCTGAAATTATTGCGTGTCCAGTAGCGCAGGTAGATTGCTGTGCCGCAGTTGTATCTTGCGTGTATAATTCTGAGGCTGTCGGGATATATTCTTCCTTTAAAATTACCTCAAACCGATTAACACTGCGTTCGTGGGGCATCGCGACACCTTTGTGTTTCTCTATAATGGTTGGCCTGGTCCGTCAGAATCGCAGAGCAACATCTTCACGCAAGTTCAATGGATAGTTCTTTAGATCCAGAAGGTTGGAATTACGGGTCGTGTTTATTTCGACCAAAAACTCATTTCAAAAAACATGCAGCAGATGTCTCGTACACGTCCGCACATATCCGCATATAACGAGTACTATTGCGGAAAGAGGGGGTGCACCAACGATGTAGCGGCCAGCATCTTGTGACATCCGAAAGAGCACCGGTTTTCAACACAAAAGACCTACCCCGTATTCACAGGCAGATCATCACCACCTCGGGTTTAACAATCGTCCATAGGAACTTCGTCTAATTTGCCTAATATACAAACTGTTCTGTCGGCTTTTTGTATTCTATTTCTCACAAATGTGCTGGGTCAGGCCGGTTTATCCCTAACTTTCTGTCCTCAAAGCCATTTTTAGAAATATAATAATTCATATTTACCGCCTACGTGCCTTGCCAGCTTAAAAGTTGATTTCTTAATTTCTGACGGTTGTACTGTTTTTATTGACTTTGAGAACACGTTTGCCCACATGAGTCACTAAAAAACTGAATTAAGGACACTTTATAGCGCGAATTCTGACAGCAATATGCGGTGCAATACACAATATTTGGGTATTAAAAGTGGGGCAATAATCTAAAGCGAATAATATGTGCATTTTGTAGGCTTCTGCCGCTGTATCTTGGCGCGGAATAATGCCGATTTTGAACAAACCTATTCCCAGGACCTACATGAGCAGGCCACCAATGTTTAATTATTGAAAGAGTAAGGGTACAGAAATACTGCACAACATCCTCACTGCGCAAGAATGGGCCTGGTATCATGAAGAAACCACTCTCTTATTCGGCGGGTTTTGCTCCGAAAGAACTGTTTCTTCTTGGAAAAAAGAAGCTGCTTCTAGCAAGATGATTTTATTCCCCGTAGTCCAGCGTCGTCTGGCATAAGGAGCAGAGCCATGCGAGCGGGGGAGAGCGAGTGCGGTTGCAAACTATCAAAAGTGGAGGGCGTTGGGTTGCTAGGCAGCATAATGAAGTAGGTCGGGTTTGACTTGATTGGTTATGATAAAATTCAATGTGATTGAATTGGTTTATGTCTTTGCTTTGTAGAGGGAAAAAAAGCAGTATTAGTAAACGAATTCTAGCCAAGGGTAATGATTTTCGCTTAGGAAACGGGGGCGGGGGCGGCGGCGGCCGGCGATCTCCGAAACTAGCAGACTTGTGACCGCGTACTAGTCCTAGCGTGCGTCATAAGTGTGTCCATGTACGCACGCGTGGATGGTCGTACGGACGGACGCTCAGAAATTTACATGCGCTGTGTGCTGACAAGGCATTTTACTTTGAAAATGTTTCTTTGTTTACATCCGATTAGATCAACGCATTTAATGTACCAGGAGAGATTGCGGGCACGGACTGACCGTTAAGCGTAGACCTGAGAAGAGATCTCGGCAAGGAATATCTAAAAGAAAACCGTTGTTCCGTCTTCTGTTCGTGCCTCTAGTTATTGATAAACTGTTTCACTTCGTAAAAACTTCATTCGCTCTTTTGTTATACCGACGGGAATACCAGATAAAAACATGCGCCTCTCGCCGTTGGCCGGTCAATAATTTTAAATGTGTGAAGCAAATCGAACAGTAGCCAATTCACGACATATACGTCAGCTAAGCTTGCGTTTGATCAATCAGTCAGTCAACCAATAAATAAGTCAATCAAGTGCTCGTTGAAGGAAATGAACCAGAGCATTCTGCCATGGTAGCTTTGTGTTCAAGCTATTTGCTTGTGACCATGGCAAAAAGGAAGCAGATTAGCAGTACCCACACACAAAATTAGGGTTAATACTGTTATAAACGATTGTAACAACCATTATCTCTGAGACGTTTAAGGGCCTAAGGGTTCGTCCTGTTGTTTACGCACCGTTTCAGTTGATTTAAAGAAAACGCGTAAACAACTGGAACGAACCGCAAAAAAAAAAAATCTATAACCCCGCAGCGCTCGGCGCTATGGGCTGTCTTTTCTGTTCATGCATATTATTTCCTGATTTTATTGTGATCAATTTTCGCTGCACACACAGTAATCGTGTAGAAGTACACAGTGTTAACACCAATGGGATAATCGCCAGAGGAGGCATTTGCTTAAAGCTAAGAAAGCGCAATTGTCCTTCCTAGGTGGCAAAGTACAGAAGTCTTACGGACGGATGGGCCTTTTTTGACGTTCAGCGTGACGTCTACTGGCCGTGCACTCCTGGGGCCCAACGGTACGCAAGGACCAAAGAAGGCAGACGGGCTCTACGTCGCCCGTAGCAATCGTGAATAAATGTTTAACGCTCTCGACTCCAAAGCCGGCACTATCGCTTAGCAAGAAAGCGCCGAAACTGGCTTCCACGTTATCTAAAGTGCCATGAACCCACCCGCTTCATGACGGTTTTTAAAACGAAAGGGTTTTATTCCGGGATTAAGAAAGATTTCACTCACGACATTACCGTCACCGAAGTGACGCCAGTACAACGAAGCAAGCGGTCTGTAAAGGGTGCCCCCCTGCACACAGGGTCGTCTTCGGGGAAGCAACCTTTAGTAATAAAGAGTACGTTAAACTTGGCTTTGTTCCTTTTCGGGTTTTATCTTTTAACATGAAAGTGCTTTGTGTCGGGGTACACCAAGATTTTACTGACGTCATATTTGTTACGGAAATGACGCCAGTACATCTTTGCCAAAGCGACCTGCCAGCAGGACGTCGCTCGCCAAGCACACCCACAACACAGCCGCCGACCCGCAAACCATCCTCAGCTGGAGATTTCGCTGCACATTTCACTTTCCTGTTTTACCGATTCCTATGACAGAGGAATCAACCACAGTTTTTGCTTTTCTTTCTTTCTGCTTCGTATCCACAGCAACTCTTTGCAGTTCTTCACGTTTCTTATGTCACGTGGCAAAATGGCGCAATTATAAAAAAACAAGGAACCGAGGTGCTCATAGAGCTCACACACGTGCATACTTATTTATGCATGCCGAGAACGGCAAAAGGGCATGCCGGCACATTGACGTACTAAAAAATGCGCGCTTTTGTTTATATTCACTATTGTTGAAAGTTGCGTGGCTGTTTTATATCCAAAGGCTTCACCTGCTCCAAAATTGGATGACAACTATATTGTGTCATAACAAAAAAAAAGCATGGTTAGAGCACCATATATTCGTGGACATTCTTCACCCAAAACATGGCCTATTATTTCATTCGTGACTTTATCCCCGTTTATTGATGCGTCTAAACTAATAAATAATGCCACAGAGGATGCTTTTAATGTGTTGCAGTTAGAGGTTAAAAACATCAACTCTGTTTAAGGTATACATGTTCAGTAAAGCCTCTCCCATACTTACGTGAAGTGTGATAATGCAGTCGCTGATTCAATTCTTCCTCCCTCTGTTCAAAGCTGACTCCTTGGGGCTGGCTACCCTGGCTGCCTGCTGGTTACGCGCCCTTTCTTTTGATCTCTGCTCTCGTGACCAAACAAGGAACTCGCGTGCAGTCAAGCGAGTACTTTGTATGTTTTCGGCCAGAAGTGATACAGGTGGCAGCTGTAATATACACCAGGATTCATGTTCATGTCCAGTGTCCTGCCTTCACCGTCGCAGGTGGGCAAAATTTCACCGTTGTGATGCTTTCGGTAAGCAGAAGCTACTTTCAGGAATTGCTAGTGACGTCTGACAAATCTGGGTATTGTTGGTCGCATTTGAATCTCGAAAAGCACACTGGTCTTTTTAAAGCTCGGTTGGGGTGAGGGCGAGCGTGTCTCTTGACATTAGTACTTGTACACTAGGCGGCACATAGGAAGGCTATCAGCGTAACAGTGAACCAATGAAGGCGACTTCTTGTCTATCGATGCTACACCTTAATATATACCGCCAATGAAATTATTTCTCCACAAAACCCACCGTCTAACGGCTACCTTTTTGTTCGTGCTTGTTATTGGGTCATTCCATGCCAAACGTCCCAGCCGTAAAATCGACCATCACGGATTTGCTCAGTAAAAATTGTGGGTCATCCTCGCATGGCCCACAATGCTCCCTGAAATTGTTTTTGTCCAAAAAAAATTTGTTCTGTTTCTAGCGGCCCTTTTATATCCAGGGTTTCAAGCAAGCTTACGTCTGTGAAAAAATTCATGAAAAAGTAAATTCTCTTACAATAGCCACCATTTTTTTGTTAACACCATGTCGAGCCCCTGGGCTGCTCTATGCCGCACTTCTAAAATATTTTTCCTTTTCTTTGCTGTAATTACGCCATTCAGAAAATACACGATGCCGAGCATTTTCAAACATTTTTAGCAAGCACAAGCACATTCTCTCAGCCAATGAAGCATTTGTTCCTGTATCTCAGCATTGTGGAAAATTGATAAAAGCTATAGTTACTCTGAAAAAAGGTGAAGTGTCCGAGAAAACGTTTGTCAAATTTGAAAAAATCTCCTTTCTGGCCCATATTCACCTTGGAATTGCACATTGTTGTGCTCGTAGTAAAAATATCAAATACAAGCCATTCACTAGTACAAATGATCACAGCTTATTTCGGAAAGTTTAATCAGAGCAGTTTTTGTTTTAACAGAGAAAAAAATTTTCAATTTGTTCAGCGACGCTACCTCACCCCGTTGTTCTACAGAGCGTCTTCTCTGCACGGCATGCACCTGCCTGCATGAAAGATCCGCGAGCCAGCGGGTTTGCGCTACAAGAATACCTTTCGCTGCAATGGTAGTTCGTAGCGTCAGTACAGGAAAAAGGAATAATTCGCGTGTTAGTGGGAAAAGTACAACATGCAGCTAATGGTGGTGCGCCCATTGTATGAGCGCGGGTAACTCAACGGCTAGCTGGACATGGACGTGCATTTAAAGAAGCAGGGTATGTTATACGCGGTATCTTTTAAGTATGCCGAAAATTACGAAATAAACAGCGGTTGAGTCATCGAGTTAAGCGGATTTATTTGTATGCGTTAGCGGGAATTGCATAACCCGATGCTTTAAATGCAAATCTGATGTGCAGCCGCTGCGTTACGCGTACCAATGCTTTTCTGGTCACGAAACTGCGCCCGGAGGTTGATATTGGCGGTGAGCGCGACCACGGGCGGCGCTGCGAAGCGCGCCTCCGTGACGTCGGCTTAGGGATTCTCGCATTTGTCGTCTGCTTCACTCGGGCTCGCTCTCTATGCTGTTTCTTTGCGCTCGGTTGACGTCTGATGCTTGTTCGCACTACATTTTGCGTGTGCGTGACTTATTATCATAAGAATAGACTTAAAATCGCCTGCACTAGCTCAAGGCGTGATTTAACGTATAGTTTTCGATGCCGCTACGGAAGAAAAATTGCCAGCGTCGCCCCATTCTTAGCGAAGCCGGTCTTGTTTGCAGCGCGAAGAGTCGGTGCTAGGCGTCGGCTTCTGTTGTAAGCAATATTTCCAACAAAGGGAACATCCAGCTGCTAGTAGCCGACAACAGTGAAAACACAAGTCCAAAACAAATTCCAGGCCTTCTCGGCTGTAGGCTTTAGCAGAAGGCATTGCGACTCCCGGTAATCGCTTGTAAGGTAAATCAGTTTTTGCAACCTTGACGAACGCTCGAAAGTATTGTATCACATCACTTTACGTTTTCATGGCATGGAAGTGTGCCGACATGCACTATGGGCCTCAAAAAATGTAGGCTGAGTTCCAAATAACCAACTGTGTGTATAGGCGCGTGTTGGTTTTATACAGGCTTCTAACTAGTATGGAGGTTTATTGAGCAAAACGAGCCACGCCTGCGGTAAAAATACAGTAACACTATGTTTCTTCATAGCTGGAGGGATATTTCGCTACATTTCCCACAGCAATATCTTCTCAATATTCAGATATGCGCTACAGGAAAGCTGCACTCAAGAGGAGGAAGAGGAGGAGAAGGAGGAGGAGAAAACTTTATTTAGCCGTAAAATCGAGTTGATTAGTGGGCCGGGTCCTCAGTCCAGGAGAGTAAGATTAATTTTCTTCTTTACGCCTGGAAATAAAAGTTGGAAAATAATAAAGAGCTGCTTGGAAATATTCATCGGTTTCGTTTCTTGTTATATATGCACGTATACTATTAATTGCGTTCGTCAGCGGCTATATCAAGCTTTCAACACCGTAATCATGCCGTAACTGCTCAGTTCGATAGTCAGTTCGTTATGATAACGATGGTCACGATAGAAATTCGGAGCACAAAAGCTGCCTTCGAGTACTCTGGACAACGTTGTCTGAGGTGCGATCGCGGTGGTGTAAAAGGGACCTTCTCTTTGTATTTGTATATGAATAACCAACTCACGCTGCAAATATGCACGTTCTTGCACGCAGCCATAAGGAAAGCCAATTTGTGAAGGAGGGAATGTATGCCATACAGCCTGAAGAAAATATCCACACGATCTTTGTGAGCCTCCAAAATAACCCCAAACCTACTAATAAGACGTTCGTGATGGTGCAAAAAAATTAACGCGTTGGGCACAGAAAAAACAAAAACCAAAGACATTCATCTAATACAAGTCAAAGAAAGAAATAGAAGACAGCCGCCTTATTTGCTGCTGTGCGATGTGCGAATAGGGGCCCGCTGCTTGGTTCGTAGCATTACAGACTGTTGAGTCTCCGTAAGGGCATCTCACAAATACTGTAGGCAAGCGTACGCATCTTGAATACTTATCGAGGAGCGCTGAGCGTTGAACCTTGCGAATAAGCTAGAAAGGACGAGTTACACCCGATCTTCTGACCGATACTCTGAAGAAAGTTGTTGTCTCTCTCTTCGTGTGTTGCAAAGTTCTGGGGAATACAGCTTGAAATTATTCAGATGTGTCAGAAGCCGGCAAAAATTACTGAACTACTGGAAGTACGCTCTTCAATGCATTAAAGCATCAAAGCGGAGGATTTCTAGCGCAGGCACTGCTGCCTCCCACAAGCGGAGTGTAGCAGACGACAGCGGCGCGAGTCCCTAAGCTGACGTCAGAGCCAGGGGGCGCCACTCAAACATCTCACCGCCAATAGGGACAAAATCTCTCGCTAGCGGCGCCACCCGTCCTAGGGGGGCCACAAGCCGCCGCCAGTGCTGGGCTTGTATGCGCACTACTGCCGACGTTTCGACGCGATTATGTGCGTGCTGTTCTTCCTGTTACCTTTTCTTAAACGTCTCTGAATGCATCAATGCCACCAGATAAATAAGTCGAAACGGGATCCAGTGTCGACGACGAATGAGAGCTGTTTACTTTGGAACGCACGCGTAGTTTGTTTGGGATTGCGGGCATACCTTATAAACAGCAGCGCCTTTAAAAGTGTTCTCACACCCCGCGATAACGCATTGTGTTAAGAATTACCTCATAGCCCAATTATATGCGCACATACGATGCCTCGAAGCGGTACGTCACAGCTCGCAAGGGTTGAAAGATGATGCTCATGCTCCCGATGCGAGCAGCTACTGCTAGATCTGCTCGACAACGTGTTTATATTTTCGCCTGGCCAAAGGGCGATTATGTTTATGCAGTAGGTGAGCTTTCCATTCTGGTAGTGCTGCAAATAGGGGGAGGAGGGTGAACAGAATGAGACACGACTTGGTAGTACAGGACCAATCACATTGGTTTATATCAGGCTGGCCTCTCGCGCGCTGCTACCCAAGTATTCAAATGAAGTAAATGGTCCAGCCAGAAGTTTTATTCCACACCTTTCAATTGAGTTTACACCCAAATGCGCAGTTGTTTTGGTGTAAGCGCCGATCGCTTTCTTGACGCGGGGACTTTCGACGGCGCGGTTATAGCAGCCGAGAGCTTTCGTGACCGCTCTAAACACTAGTTTCACGTGCCTAACATTTGATTGATCACTTTTTTCCACGCAATTTACATGGGACACCCGCCGTTTGACGATTCCTTGTGTTTACTGTTTATAGCATTATTAATTACCTGCCGACAACCCATGATTCCCTCGGGAAGGGAGGTACATCAGCCTAGTGTGCAAGTTCCTTTGATGCCAGTGCTGGCTGCTGGGCCGCGTTTGCCACTACCGAGGCACCACATCATACATTTTTTTTTAATTTTTTGGATTCTGGGGGGCGGGCGGTTATGATTTAAAGCATGCAATAAATCTTAAATTTGGTGCAATGATACGCCGCTTAGACAACTCGCGCCGCCTCTTCGCTGGTTGCTTCTGAATCGCTTGCCGGGAACACAGCTTCACCTTTGTCAGGTAGGCCTGGAGCCCGTCAGAAATCATTGGAACGGCATCCGTCCGACGCCTCGGTCTCTCTCGCTGAAGAGATACGACTACCCCGTTCCCGATGTGGTCGTCGGTTCTTACAACGTCGCTAGGATCAAAATGCTTTTCGCAAACCCGAACGTTCTTGCTCTCGAAGTTGAAACCGGCAGCTTCCAACCGCCGTATAGCTCTCTTCCATTCCTCTCGAAGTTCGGCGCTACTTGGGAAACAGAAGAGCGACGCCTTTTCCTTGTTCCTTCGGTATCCGGAGCTGCAGCCCGTCACACAGCACGTGCATTGTGCATTCGAAGTTTCATGCCGTCCACCTTCAACGCGGTGCACTAGCACATGAAGTTCGCGTGACGGTGATGCAAAAACTTTGGTGGAAGGAATACCGCGAGCTGGCTCCACACAACGCCTTCGGGCTGCCGCCGCTGCCAGCGCGTTCAGCCGGGCGCAGCGGGGCGATGGCCCCCCTAAGACAGCTTGCGCCGCGTAGCGGCCGTTCTTGGCACCATATCAAGCTCTCCCATAGAATGACGGAGAAGTTTCGTGACCGGAACCCCGTACTCATGGAATGGGCGCACCACCACTAGCTCCACGTTGTACTTTTCTCACTAAGACGCGAATTATTCCTTTTAAATGCGAATCCATTTATTAGCCGGGGGTTGTCTTGCTCCGTTGGCCGGCGTGCGCCTGCATTCCTCCAGCGCGAGCGCACGTGAGCGCGCGCCTCGTAGTTCTGCCTTCGTCGTCGTCGTCGTCGTAAACGCGAATGCATTTCTTAGTCGCGGGTTCACACAATGCAACGTGAGCATTACGCCTCTCCCTGGCGGTGACGTCACTGCATTTGCTTCCACGTCATCATCATCGGTTGGAGAAGAAGAAGAAGACAAGTCTGCCCCACGTGGGGCTTCGACACGTGCCCCACTACCATTCACGGGAGTTGCATTGATCTGGTCTTTACGCGAAACTGTGACGCGCGTATGCTTCTCAAAGACCCTTTGACCGTGCACTTTAGCGATCACAAGGCAGTGATTGTGGCCGTCAGGTACAACGATAACACAAACAGGTGCTGGTGAACAAATGATTACGTTCACACTCTCGTCATTAATTACGCCGTTACTCGCAACACACTTATCGGTGCACCCAATGCATTCGCATTTCTGCACGATTCCCTTCGGGGAGGTGCGGGGGAATTTTTTTTCCTGTACTGACGCTACGAACTACCACTGCGGCGAAAGGTATTCTTGTAGCGCAAACCCGATGGCTCGCGGCTCTTTCATGCTGGCAGGTGCATGCCGTGCAGAGAAGACGCTTTGTGGAACAACGGGGTGAGGTAGTGTCGCTTTACAAATTGAAATTTTTTTTTCTATGCTAAAACAAAAACTGTTCTGATTAAACTTTCTGAAACAAACTGCGATAGTTGGTACTAGTGAATGGCTTGTATTTGATATTTTTACTACGAGCACGACAATGCGCAATTCCAAGGTGAATATGGGCCATAAGGGAGATTTTCCCAAGTTTGACAAACGTTTTCTTGCACATTTAATCTTTTTTCAGTGTAAATATAACTTTTATCAATTTTCCACAATGCTGAGATACAGGTAAAAATGCTTCATTGGCTGAGAGAATGTGCTTGTGTTTTCTAAAAATGTTTGAAAATGCTTGGCATCGTGTATTTTCTGAATGGCGTAATTACAGCAAAGATAAGGAAAAATATTTTTGAAGTGCGGCATAGAGCAGCCCAGGGCCTCGACATGATGTTCACAAAAAAATTGGTGGTCATTGTAAGAGAATTTACTTTTTCATGAATTTTTTCACAAACGTAAGTTTGCTTGAAACCCTGGATATAAAAGGGCCGCTAGAAACAGAACAAATTTTTTTTGGACAAAAACCCTTTCAGGGAGCATTGTGGGCCATGCGAGGATGACCCACAATTTTTACTGAGCAAATCCGGGATGGTCGATTTTACGGCTGTGACGTTTTGAATGGAATGACCCTATTCCAATATTTTCGGGTCATCTTCAACACACTGAAGAATTGAAAAGTTTTTAAAAGGACAACCGAGTGCCACAGCCACACGCACTACTGACTTCGGCTTTTAGACGCGTTGGCTGTACAACAGCTGTTGGCTGTACCATTACAGCTGTTGGCTGTTGACCTGTACTACAATGCCACAATGTCAGTGCCCGAATAAAGGCAACGATTATCCTGATTGGTCTTACTAGTTTCCCGCCTTTAAGAAGGGAGCGAAGTTCTTAAAAAATGAACATTTATTGGAGCGAACTTGTGTCCCCAATTGAATTGGCGACACAAGGAGCAGTCCACTGAGTGTCATGTACAGACGACCGTCGGCGAATAAAATTCTGCGGTGTTTCTTCTGTACTCAATTAACTACGGCGCCGGAGTTAGAAAAACAACAGTTTAGATAAGAACATTGTAGATTTTAAAATTTACGCTATGAAGGTGGTTGCGCTTGAAAGCTGCAAGCGACACCCAGAGCAATTACCCATGCGGCGTCACTTGAATTCAAGCACGTGGCTCTGCAAAGAGTGAAACCCGAGACTGCCAGCCGTTACCTGGGATTCCGCGACCCGAACGGCAACCACCGCCGCTCTTAACCGGCCGTGTGCCGTAAGAAAGAAAACGGAGAGGAGCATCTCCGGAAGGGTGAGGGGGAGGGTGGCGCGCACGACTATGGCGTCACCTCTCTCACTGCCTCTCCTCACTCTTGTTTTTAAGTGTCGCCTCCAATCAGGGTCCTCCTCCTCCTCAGACGCCGAATACAAAACCACCCTCTGTCACCCCCTCATCTCCAGATGAGGGGGGACAGAGGGAATCTCCACGAGTTACGGGCTTTCGCGCTGCTTCTCTTGGGGCCCCGCTTTGATTTCTGGCGGTGCCAGTATTTTGTTTGTGTAGCGTGGATGTAGCCAGTAGCCAATAGTTGCCTGGGAAATCTCTGATGACGCGGCCACGAAAATATCCTTGGCTGGTTAGAAGTATACTGCTTTGCAGGAGAAGATAGGTCCGGGAATGCAACCGTAACGCAACACCTTGTCACCATCAAAATGAGATTGGCGGTGCGACGCACAAACGACGGAGCGAACACGCGGTTAGGTTTCAACACAAGATAAGATGGGCGGCCGTGGCCAAGCGGCGGAAACGAAACACAAACATGTTAAAGGCATGGTTCGGGTCATTACCCCCCCCCCCTCTAAGCGTGCATCGATCCGAAGGGCGATGTTAAACACAAAGCAATTCTCCAGACAATGAAATTCCACCATCTGGCGTAGTAAGGCTTCAGGCGAACCGTAATGGCGACCTCGGGCAGCATGCGGCGTTGTGGCGTCCCTTCGCCAGAGTCGTCGACAACGTCGTCAGCTAGTTGCTGAACACGTCGTTCAATTATGTATGGCCCAAAATACCGACGCAGAAGGTTCTCGCTGAGGAAGGCGAATATATTTTCATTGTACCATCACTGCACTTGGAGGGCGAAGTCCTCAGTCCAGGACCCCGATCTTGCGGCCGCCTTCGTCCGATGCACCACCGTAGCTGGATTCACGGCTAGAGCTGCCGAGTTCTCCCCCCACATGCTCGCACCTGTGTTTAGAGATAGATTCAAATGGTGAGTTCTGTTGACAAGACCATACTAGGTTGTAAAGTGTGGCAGGCTCTCTAGAGTGTGGGGGGGTGAACACGAATAGTAGCAAAAATTGTGTGTAAGCGGGTGGGATGAGTAAAAGTGTCTATCTGACCTCTCTCTCTCTCTCTCTCTCTCTCTCTCTCTCTTGCCCTTTCGTGAGGGAAGGGTAGCCTAATGGGTAGCATGTAAGTAACGGTTTATCTACCCTGTGCTGGTCGACCAGTGGGTTCCGTCGGCTTGTTCTGAGGCACTCGTGTGAGCGACTAGGTTCCCACGGAGACTCGCGATCGGGTGTCCAAACGGCGGTTTCCGTTCACTTGGGTGGCCATTGTCGGGGAGCTTCAACGTTGTAGTAGAGCTTCTCCCGTCGATGAATTATGCACACGCCCCTTTGGAGTCAGCGGTGCGATGGTCAGTGTTCTGGTCGTTTTTTTCGCTTCAACGTGTTTGTGAGTCGGAGTGTGACTCGCTAGGGTGTATTCAAGGCTGGTAACAACGGCGTCTTAGCATGCGCACGAGCGTAGTGTGCCACGTCAGAGTAAACCGTATGGCGTATATGGACGCGTCTATCAGGCCAAATCCCCTCTCAGGCAAATCAGACGAGGAAAAAAAAGACACCGTGCTTGTTGCATCTTTTTCAGACTGTTCTGATCCTGTCGAGTAGAGCGCTGTTGTTTTAACATCGAAGCTGTTAAGCAAATAGTTTTTTTCATGACTGCAGTTAAAAAAGCAAGCAAATTCCGAGCGCACGTGAGTACGTTCCCCGCAGCGACCGCTCGACAGTTAAAAAACAGAAAATGCCGCGCACTCCGGTGTGCATGCCTCGCTGCTACCATCCAGCGTCCCAGGCGCACGTTTTTCAAGCTAAGCATACCCACTTAAGGGGGTTGGCCAAAGATTGCCCCAAAAAATACATCGTTCGCTGTAATCATGGTAACACTTGCTCGGAACGAGATTGACTGGAGCGTTAGCCGTAATCATTGCAACACTTGCTCGGAACGAGAAAGACACGTTATAGAGTACGCCCCTCTAAGGTGATGTATAATGATTATCACTTCCCAAAAAGGATGAAGCTCAAACTTATAGCAACAAAGCTGCAGCACATGTAGTTGCGCCAGCTAACAAGAAGCAAATCGGCTGCAATCCTGGACTGGAACCGCCGTTAGTGTTGTGAAGGTTGCGTGGAGTTTCGCTACCGTCAAAGCTTGCGCGTTAGTGTGAGTTTAGTTGATTTTTGATGATGAGTCAAATCGATGTGAGATTTGGTGGTTGGATTTCCGTGGCTTAATGATGACGCATACTTCAGCTGGCTTCACTTGCGGGGGAAGCTTCTCAGATGACCAGAACTCAGCATAATGGGTGAATAAAGTCGCTTCTGCGTTTTCTCCAAGGTTTGTTAGGACCATGTAAGTCACCTGGTCACTAAAAATCATTTACAAGTGATCAACCAGGTGATATAAAAGTGAGCGGAGTATACTAAACCGCTATATATAGCTTTCATAGATTATGAGAAAGCAGTTGACTTGGTGGAAACCTCGGCAGTCATACAGGCATTACAAAAGCAGGGCGTAGACGACCATTATGTAATAATACTAGAGTATATTTACGATGGGTCCACAGCTACCATAATCCTTCATAAGGAGAGCAGTAAAAGTCCTATAAGAAAGGGCGTCAGACAAGGAGACACTATCTCTCCAATGTTATTCACAGCATGTTAGCAAGAAGTATTCACAACACTGGATTGGCAACAGGTTGGAGTAAGGGTTAATGGGAAATACCTCACTAACCTTAGATTTGCTGATGACGTTGCCTTGCTAAGTAACTGGGACGAATTGCAAGGCATGCTTTCCGCACTGTTCAAACAGAGTAGAACCGTGGGCCTGAAAAGTAGTATGCAGAAAAACAAAGTAATGATCGATAACCTCGGGACAACACAGCGGTTTGAGATAGGTGGCGATGCCGTGGAAGTGGTAAGCGAATATATCTACTTAAGCCAAGTTGTGACCCCGGGCCCCAAACATGAGGCAGAGATAATTACAAGGATAAGAATGGGGTGGAAACATTCGGCAGGCATTCTTAGATAATGAATGGCAGCCTACCATTGTCCCTGAAGACGAAAGTGTATGATCTTAGATAATGAATGGCAGGCTACCATTGTCCCTGAAGAAGAAAGTGTATGACAGCTGCATCTTACCGGTACTCACCTTCGCGGCAGAAATTTGGAGGCTCACTAAGAGGGATCAACATAAATTGAGGATGACTCAGGGAGCGATGAAACGGAAGATAATAGGTGTAACAATAAGGGGCAAGAGGAAAGCGGAGTGGGGCAGGGAACAAACGCGTGTTAAGAACATATTAGTAGAAATTAAGAAGAAGAAATGAACATGGGCAGGGCATGTAATGTGAAGGCAAGATAACCGTCGGTAACAGAGTGGATCATTAGGTAAGGCAAGCCACGACAGAAAGTTGGATGGGCAGATGTGATCAAGAAAATTGCGGGGATAAATTGGTCGCAGTTAGCACAAGGCCAGGATAATTGGAGATTATAGAGAGAGGCATTTTCCCTGCAGTGTGTGTAAATAGGCTGGTGATGAAGATGATGAAGTGACTTCGTGGGGTACAGGGGTACAGTATTTTGTGCTAAGACCATAGTTCCAATATTTCAAAGAGCTTTATTCGTTTGTGTCGCCCTGCGCATTTTTTACCTTTTGTTGGTTTGGCGTTCTGTGCTTCCTCGACACGGTTTGTTAAACTTTTCTACTCAACTTGTGGGGACCCTTGTTTCCCTAGGCCTTGCCTGCACATGTGATCGCGAGCTGGTAGGCGCCATTTTGGGCAGCCGGCGCGTCACGTAGGTAGTGTCCATTTCATGACCCCGCGCGACGCGCCGAACCGGCTCGCCGCGGACGTGAATCATGGAATGGGCACGGCGGCACCCTAAGCATGGAGAGCGGTAATCCGTTCTTGTATGTAGTACATATCGGCGCTTTCCTGCTGCTGATACCGGCGGGGCATGAAGGAGCGGGCAAACCGACGACAGAGGGGACAGCAAATCCAGGCCATGATAAAGCCCGCCACATGCAACACGCTCCGTTCGGTCTGGACGGTCGGCAGTGCAAGGTGGTCCGATTCGGTTCAGCGACGTGCTGCGCCGACGCAATCAACCAGGTACCTCACTCAACGTCGACAAATCCGGACATAAATACGGCCCCCGAAGCGACGGTGATTAATGGGTACGGCGGCACCCGAAGCATGCAGAGCGCTAATCCGTTCTTGTATGTCATACAGGTAAGAAAACGCTACGGCAAATGCATTGTTCTCACTGCCTCTTCTGAAATTGTGCTGCCGTGCAATTGCTTTGTGAACCTTTGTGCAACTTGTCCTGCTATTTGAGGCACCTGTATTACTAGCAGGTGACATCGAGACAAACCCCTGGCCTGACTTAAAACAAATGGCTCAACAAGAGACGGAAATTGCTGGTGACATTAAATAAATTAAAAAAGAACGAATAAGCGCTTTTGAGTCAAAATTAGAAAAATTGGCTGCTTTAGATGAAAAAATACTGGAGTGTACAACAAAAGTTTCCGCCTTACAAAAATCGTAATCAGGCTTAGATATAAAGCTGGATGATTTAGAAAACCGGTCAAGAAGTAGTGACTTGATAGTGTATGGCATTCCTGAGGATGAAAAAGAAAATGAGGAATCCCTATAGCAAGTAATAAACGATACAGTTACGAAAGTTATGAAAATATAAAGTTATATACAGTTGTGAAAATTGAACCTGTTGCAATCGAAAGGATGCATCGTCTCGGAAAACCAAACGCGAACAAGACTATACCGATAATTTCTGAACTACTTGATGATCACGACAAAACAAAGATTTTGAAAAACAGTCATAAACTAAGGGGTACTGACATATCAATTAGTGAAGACTTTTCCCAGCGTGTGCGTTATATCAGGAAAAAAGTTGTTGGGCTCTGCTACACCAAACAGGGAATCCGGGCAAAAGGTACATCTTGTCTACGACAAAATCCGTATAGACCGTCTTCATTACCGCTGGAACGACACCATAAGGGATAAAGTGATCATAGGCGAGACAACAAATCCCTCAACTGAACAAAAACCTGCCAAGCGAAAGGCCGGCATCACGCACTCGAAACCGTCTAAGTTGCGATTTATATATTTGAATTGTCGAAGTGTCCTAAACAAATTAGAATCCCTTGAATGTCTGCTTCTCCACCTTAAGCCACAATTTGCTGCTCTAAAAGAAACCTGGTTAAATAATGACATCTTAGATAGTGAAGTAACGCCCCCAAACAACAATATATTGCGGAAAGACAGACCGACACGAGACGGTTGGGTAGCGTTAATAATAAAACGCGGAATACAATACACCGGGCTGCCAGATGTTGAAGGCGTAGAAGCTGTGTTTTTGAAAATAAAATTTCGCCTTCACCAACAATTGTCGGCTGCTGCTATCCCAGTACTACTTCTGGCGAAGATACCACGCAGTCCCTCTAAAACTGTATTGAACAACACATAAAAAACACAAGGTTCATCTTGTTCGGTGATTTTAACCTTCCCGATATGGACTGGCAATCTATGAATTTTCATTCCGCATGCTCGGATGTCATTATCGACACAATGCTGCGACTTAGTAGTCGACCAACGAACACGTGCTGAGGGAGAAACTTCAAATATTCTTGACCTTATATTCTTAAGTGACCACTTCCCAGCCGATGAAACAATGATAGAGCTTACGGATGGCATATTTGATCACAAGCTCACTTTGTGCACTGTCCCTTTTCGTGATAAAATAGAACCATCAAACATAAAAATTACTTACCGAATTTTAATTCTGCTGACGACACTAGCATAATAAATTACCTAATAATGAAGCTTCCGTCCTTCAAAGAATTGCCAAACGATATTTCCACCACCATTAAAATATTATAGTTTCAATTAAAATAAATTATGCACCACCTACTAGAGTGAAAAATTCCCCCGCACCTCCCCGAGGGGGATTGTGAGGATGCAGAAATGCGAACATCGAACGCAACGTCCTCGGGTACCATGCGAGGAAGGCACCGCACAACCGTCGATACGTCGATGGGCACGTTGCTCATGATGCTCATGAAGGGGAGTCGAGGCGCAATCCGGCCGAGGAGGATAACGGTAGCCAAAACTCACGCAGCCCTCCTCTTCGCAGCTTTGTCTTCTTCTCCTTCTTCTTCTTCAGCGGTTCCCCTACGGGAAGATGACGATGGTGGTTGAATGCGAAGCTATCTCGTGATGGATTGTTTGGTTTTCCAATCCCTAGGGGCATCATGGCACAATCATCATCAGTCGCGCTGCGGACGCCGGCCAAGGGACGCACGACAACCCCCCACTATAATGCATTCCAGCATAAAAGTTAGGAAACACAACCCATTTAGAACACGTGAGGTAATACATGCGAAACGCAAAGTTAAGCGAATACGAAAGAAAATAAAACAAAAACCCGGAGCAGTAACACTAAATATTCTCTCTGCTGCTGTGAGTGACCTAAAAACAAAAATCAAAACAGCGAAGAGCAATCATTTCACTAAAACGTTGCCAAAATTTCTAAAAATTTCCCCCAGGAAGTTTTGGCGCTACCTAAAACCCGCAAAAAAACAGCAGTAGAACACACCCCAAGAAAAAGATAACCCAATCGCTGCAGAGAAACTGAACAGTTACTTTAAATCTGTATTCCCTGTCGATGACAAAAACATTCCGGACATTGTCACTAGTGTGAAAGGTACCCTGGAATCAATCATTGTACCTGAGGCCGGTGCGCGAATCACAAAAAAGACACCAAAAAAGGAGCAGGGCCTGATAATATTCCTAACATTTTACTTGGCAGGTATGCAGAGTTACTAGCTAAATATCTGTGCGTCATATTTAGCAAATCACTATCAGCGTGCTCTTTACCCGTGGAGGAGAAAAAGGCCAAAGTTGTTCCTGTGCCTAAGGGAGGAAGCGGAAATGATATTGCTAACTTTAGACCTATATCCCTGACCTGTACAATCTGTAAAATCTTGGAGCACATAATTCTAAACATGTACCTGTATACGTTTTCCTAGAAGAAAAACGTATATTATCTCTCTATTAGCGTGGCTCTCGCCGAGGTCTTTCAACCATAACTCAATCACTGGAATTAACACGAGGTATCGCAGAGTATTGAAAATCAAAAATAAACTGATCTAATCTTCCTCGATTTTGCCAAAGCATTCGACAAGGTATCACACAAGAAGCTTCTACAAAAACTTGAGGCCACCCTAGGAAATTCTACTGTTGTTAACTGGATTAAAAATTATCTGACTGATCGTACACAGTATGCGGAATTTGACAATTAAACCTCTGCTACCACCTCCGTTACATCTGGAGTTACGCAAGGCTGTGTGCTGGCCCCAATTTTGTTTCTTCTCTTTATTTTTGCTTCGCATACAAATATTAAGGAAAAAATCAAATTATTCGCGGATGAATGCGTGCTCTATCGAGAGATGAGCTCAACCGATGACCGTATAGCTTTAAATAGTGCTTTACAAGATGTTTCCCGCTGGTGCCGTAAATGACAGATGTCACTCAATGCAAACAAGTGTACATTGTTCTCTGTAATTCGAAAAAAACCTAGATTATATTTTCACGAAAGTTATAATGACATTCCCGTAACTATGGTGAATCAGCATAAACATCTTGGAATTATCATAACAGAAGATCTAAGGTGGGACGCACAGATGTTACGCTACATCAGCTGCACTGAGCCGCTTGTTTGCACTTGAATAACTGCTCCGCCAGGCCCCGCCTCATCTAAAGCTGCTTCCATACACTTCGCTTGTGCGATCATTACTTGAATGCGGTAATATCATTTGGTAACCATTCACAAAACAGCTAATCACGAAACTGGAAGGAATACAAAGGAAAGCCATGAGGTTCATCTACAACTGGTACAGACATTCAGATTCTCCGACTGAACTAATTAAAAACGCTAGATCACTGATTCTAATTAATCGTACAAGGTTAGCACGTGCAAAAGTTATGCAAGAATTAATCCATGGTCCTCTAAACATTGATGCATCCGCCTGTCTCACGCTTGACCTAACCAGAACAACACGCTAAAAACACCCAATGAGACTTAACGAATATTGCTTCAAAACAAACTGCTTTAAGTACTCATGTTTTCCGTTGGCCACTAATGAATGGAATAAACTGAATCCGAATATTTCCAGCACTGCCGAATTAGCGAAGTTTCTAACCGTTATCGAAAATAAACTATGTATTATGCAAGCGGAATCACTTAGTTATTTCTCATTTGTGTGTTTGTGTGTATATTGTACCTAGCGAAGTATCATGTTATCATATTCTTTCTACTGTGTATAGTTGTCTTTAGGCAATATTTAGTACTGAATTAAGGAGAGCAGAAAATACTCTGGTGATTCTTGAACATGTTTTTTTTTAGTGTATGAACAAATTTGCCCCCACTCGAATTACTTCGCCGTATTGTAATTTTTTTATTATTGTAGTTCCTTCTTGTTTCCTTTCTTGATGCATATGGCAATTTGTCAGCCATTATTTGGGTTGCTGCATTTATTTTCTTCCAACAACTTTTGTTTACACTAATGTTTTATGCTTTCACTGATCTGAAAATAAGTAGGTGAACCGATTCTGTTAGTTTCATTCTGTACTTTGCCACAATGTATGTGTCTCCATTGTTTACTTATTCAAACTTTTATGCTCAAGCCCTTCCTGCTAAAATCCCTCATGGGATTGGCAGTGTAGTGACGCCATCATCATGATCATCTTCACCTGCGTCACAATCATCATCAGCACTATAAGCCAGCTGGCACCTAGAACAGATTCGGCACACTTCGGGAACGGCACCCTGGTCCTACGCGTCACGTCTTGTCCATGGCAATGCCAACGCAACTCCAATAAACGTGGGCTCGGCCTCACCAACTCATCGGCCGCCTACAATTTGGTGACCGTACAAGCGGCTTCGCCATAACACCGCACCGCTGCGTCCCCAGCCACAATGCGGACAACGGCACGCGACGAACGTCCATCGCCCTGCCATAGCTACCCGGGCTGATTCCGATAACTTTAGAGAAGTTTCCTCCGGACCTAACTGAGCGCATCCAGCTGCCGGCACCAGGCCCAAGGACATACGACGGTCTGAAGGCCGCCGTCCTAAGCCACTACGGTATAGGAATGCCTTTGTCTACACCCCTCGATTACACGTCGCCGGCAGGTCCACCCTCACCTGGCCAACAAACGCGAGTCCCGACTACGACTTGCGGCACTTTTGAGTTGGCGTTTCACTTAATCCCCGACTACGACTTGCGGCACTTCTGAGTTGGCGTTTCACTTAGTCAACTGGACGCAACATTATGGCGCAGTCCCACACGTGCTTGCGTCTCCTGCACAAACCCACCAAGGTGTCCAATGCTTTGCCGCTAATAACTGCGAAACTTCACCGCCTTCGCCGCACGGCACGAGTGAGAAGGATCTTTCAGACCCTTCTCCTCCCCGCACACGTGAGCCCCCTCCCCCGTCACCGGTGGAACAGCTTCCAGCAGTCAACAACAGCTCGAGATCCTCGGAAGTGCAGCTTACACTCGTAGCTGATCTGACTGCACCCGACAGTCCTGACACCCTGGCTACGGTCGAAGAACCAGAGAAACGATTGCGGGGCAAACCTCCCAACAAACGTCGGCGAAAGAAGAATTTCTTGTCGCTATGCGATCAGATGCTCCATAAACTGGTTACCCCACCTCGACCGATTCGCGGTTACAGGAGAGTATTCGGTATACGGTCTCACAGGCGCTCTGCTCTCCGACCCGAGATGAAACCAGCAAAAGTGCACTGCACGACAGGAACCCGACACACCGGTAGTTCGAGAGACGCTTGTCGTTGGCGGCCGACGCTGCTCCGTCTCTCACGACCTGCGCGCAATTTGCCCAGACAGAGACGCATCCGCAGAGCTCACACCACAGCGCAGCCAAGCCCAAACTTCGGCCGCCAGAGTTCAGCATCATGCTTCATCTCATCGCTATTCTTCCAATTACCCCTGCGGTTCGCTGCGCCATCCATTGTAGCCGTCGCCCCACATCCCACAATGCGCCCGCGGCCGCACTCCAAGCCTCGGCCACCAGAGGTTTCCCCACATCCCGGACGCTACCTCGCCAACGACCCCTACCACTTTACCACTGACTGCCCACGGACTCTTCCTGACTTTCGGCATTTCTATACCCTACCAAACTGTCGCGCTCCTTTCCCGCGCCGGCTAAAAGAGGCTTCGGTTTCTTTTTATCGCGCCGCGTGCTAGGGGGGAGGGGGAACCCTGTAGCGACGCCATCATCATCATCATCTTCACCTGCGTCACAATCATCATCAGCACTATAAGCCAGCTGGCACCTAGAACAGATTCGGCACACTTCGTGAACTGCACCCTGTTTCTACGCGCCTCGTCCTGTCCATGGCAAAGCCAACGCAACCGCAATAAACGTGGGCTCGACCTCACCAACTCATCGGCCGCCTACAGCAGTATATCGAAATATATAAATAAATAAACACATCATAAAATTGATACATTGAAGAAACAGATAGGTGCTACGTTGTACAAACAGGCAGGTACCTCAATGTAAGGCTCACTAAGCACCATGCGGCTATGAAAGCGCAGATGAGGGCTGGCCACCTGGGGGATCATTGCCGTAGGTGCATGCAAGGTTGACAGGTTTGGCGACGCGTCGTCAGACTGGCAGTTTTGACTTGTTGCGACGGACATTTCAGCGTCGCGGCTTCGTACTTTCTGGCTTCTTTGAGAATTGGTAATTTGATATATTTCCGGGAAATTCCGACACCCTGTAATAAAAAAAGGTCTTATACTACCTTCCAGTGCATTTAAGCGATCAAGGCCAACTGAAACAACAAAATAAAACAAACTATTTGTCAGACGATACTGACCTGGTAAAGTTTACAATAGGACCCAATGAGTCAATCACAAACACACTACCATACAGCGCTACACACCTCCACGAATCAAAATTGGGCTTGGCTTTATACTACCCGGCATTTGGTGTCGTATGAATAGCTTAAAAGCCTTGAAGCAACGCCGACAGTTTGAAGTGTGATGCTTCAGTTGTTTAGGGTAGCTTGAGATTCCATGCAGAGTGGTGGGAAGTGTGAATGACGACGCACAATACTCACGGGAATGTAAAAAGGTGGCGAAAGTGGTTAAACGTAGAGAGCAATGAAAACAAATTTTAAGCCATTCCTTCTCTTTGAATGCTTTACCGTAACCCGTATATTTTAGCTTTTTTTAGAGAGTAGTCCACGGCTGTCGCTTTTCCGCCCCACAGGAAACGAATAAAATTTTTAATACGGTATACTAGTACTTGTCGGAATTTCTGCATTTTTTGCCGCGAAGATAATTCATAACAAAATGGCGACTTTTGTGGCTCCTCTTCAAACATTCACTTTAAAGGGACACTGAAGTAAATGTGTCAAACCCCCTGGCTTTGCTTGCACGGCGTAGACTGGCTCAAATTTACACACTTTTCATCGTTTATCCGGTTGACAAGTCGATAATTATTTTATAAAGCGCGAAAGAAGAAAAACTACCTTGCGCGGTAAGCGGCGGCAGCACCAAATTTAGCCTGTGACGACGGGAGGAGATGCACTTTGATCGGGCGAAATTCAAGGTTAGCATTCAAAAAGTTTTGGTTTCGGTTCTGTAAAACAACATGCTTGACATTCGACGGCATTGTTGGATGGGCATTCTCGATATCTCAGTCATCGTCGTACCGCGCTTCTTCCATGTCGTCGGCTGTAAACTACCTAAGGTAAGCCTCACAGGACGGCTTGTAATCGCAGCAATCACTAGCCGAGGCCTACGCAGTGGATGAATGCCCTCCGCCTCACCGCAGACGCTCAAATTCCATGGGCTTTTCCCCCGTATTTGGAGCTTTCCTCACTCATGCCTGTATCGCAAAAAGCATGCTCGCACCAGGCCAAGGATCTGTGGATTCTGGCCTGTGCCCACTGCCCGCAAGCAGTCGGAGCTTATGGCAACGCCACACCAACGAGAACTTGCTAGCATGTCAGTGCCAGCCTGCGTGTGTTCTGTGAACTAGTTCGTGGACCAGTAAACGTTACGACCCAAAAATGGTGAACTTAGTATAGAAAACATCGGCCGAAAATGAAAAAGTCGACTTACAAAAAAAATGTACCCTGGGGGATTCGAACTTGCGTCCTGTAAAATAACGTGCCTAGCGCTCCAGACCACTCGGCCACGGGACAGCGCTGCCAGCGTTGGAAATTTAATGTATATTTTGTATAACCAGTTGACACTTTTTTTCAAGCAGCTTAGGAGACTATTTGTTGTATAGCGCTCGTGCAGTAAGCATCCCCCGAATTTCGACAATATCTCCCGTCTAGCAATGCAGTTCATACACGGTAAAGCGTTCGCAGATGTGTCGTCATGCTGATGACCGCTGTGCTAATTCTCCCAGCGCAAAAGAAAAAGTGCTTCGTGCTCCCTAGATTTACGCTGTACGGTAAAAGTGTCAGTTGATTTTATTTCCATAGAACCCAAAATAACTTCGCTGACTCATCTCCCGCCTTCGAGTGGCCTTAGATGTTCCTACTATCGTACCAGTCAGCGAAGAGTCGCATGTGCGCTTGTGCAGCGCTTGTGTGGAGCGACCTTAACTCGGAGCTTGATACAGTGTACAAACTAACAAAGTTAAGAAAGCCTCATTCTTCCATTCACAAACGTGTCGTGGCTTCGTTTCAACAGAGCGAACGAATTGCGGCGACCCGTCGGCGGGCGGCGGCCTAAACGCTGTACCATAAACGCTGGGCCGAGTGACTTTGCCGGACGGTGGTTGAGCCGGGCAGTAGCTCGAGTCAAGCCAAGTCATCTCCCCTGACGTCAACCGAAAACGCCACAGAAAATGGGTGAGGGTGCAGAGAGGAGGACAGAATTTTCTAATTGATTTTTCTACTAAATAAATTCGCGTAAACGCGCTCAGAATGGTCGAAACATGGCGTATGAACTCCGGACTACCGCTAGCAATACCGCAATGTTTACAAATCAATTCACTGTCTCTTTAAGGTGGAGACTTTTCTTGGCTATTTTCGGGAATGTACGGGCGGATTTTTCTTCTGAGGGCCCGGCACTCCAAATTTCTGGCAGATAGGCATCGTGAACAGGTAGGTCTTCATCACAAACAGACCAAGAAATTGGTGGTCTTCACTGTAAGCATAGAAGGGGAAACATGCTTCCGTGCAGCCTTTCTGGCGCTTTCTGCAACAGAAATCATTTTTTTCGAGAGGAAGAGCTCGTTGCGCATGGGTCACGAGTGATTGCCGTCACACTTGTCGGATTTATTTAACCCTGGTTGTGTTGGCCGGCCCTGTGGTGTGGCTTCCTATTTGCCATTGTGACTTTTACGATACTGTTTTGTTTGTTTTTGCTGTGTTTTAGGTGCGGAGTACCTTAGGACCGCACAATGCCCGTCTGCGTCCGTGCGCATAGCATTTATAATCGCCCGCAGGCACCGACAGGATTCAAGCCTGTGTCTGGTAGACCAGACAGAGTTAGCGTCATTCGTCTTACCCATTGGGCTACGACCATGAGTTAGTACCCCAGATTCAAGCGGCTTTCTCCCTCGCCTGTAACAGTGCAGAGTACCTTAGGACCTCCCAATGTCCGTCCGCGTCCATCTGTGCGCACACCACCTTCAAGCGAAAATCAAGCAAAATTCGATTTGAGACGTGAGTTGCAGTTTCTTTTAGGGAATAATCAATGTGCAACTCACTACTCAAATCGAATGATGGTCGAGCGCAAATCGGATATCACTCGTGGCGCAACTTGTATATCATTTCCAGTCCCCGTAATCCGCACCCTCGCCATCATCCACGGAGTGCAGATGCTGCAATTTGCTTATGAATAATGATTTTTTTTCTCGGAGGCTCGGCGAGCCGTAGAAAAGCGCAGTCAATCTAAGCCACCTTTTGTGACGTAATACAAAACACCACAGAAAATGGGCAAGGATGCAGAGAGGAGGACAGCATTTTCTAAGTGATTTTTTTAGTGAATTAAAACGCCTAACACAGCGACAGTGGTCGAAACATGACCACTTGACGGGACTCTAGAAGACTATTTGCGCTGGTAATCCCGCAATGTTTACAAATCACTTCAGTTTCAAATTAAATATTTCAAATCGAAAGCCGTGCGTTGCAGTTTCATTTAGGGAATAATCAAGGTGCAACTCACGGTTTAAATCGAACAACGGTCTGGACGCAAATAGGATGTCACTCGGAACCCAACGTGGATGTCATTTAGAGTCCTCGTACTCCGCACCCTCGCCATCATCTACGGAGTGGAGATGCTTTCAATTATTTGTGATTAACTTCCCCACGTGCCACGTACAGCCACCGAATTTTTTAAATTATCTGTGGCAGCATTGGCCGGAGGGAGGGTCAGTGCCTTATCACGGTAGAAAGCGGCGAGACGAGGGAGATTCTGTACCACAGCTCGCATGCCCCGGCTGGTCCTTCCAGCGTAACCATCGTTCCCAAGCTGTCCAAGCAAGTGCGATATACCTCTTTCCGCTGGGAATTCGCCACCCATCTTCATTACCGTGAACAAGCCTACCTTAAAAAGCACCGGGGAAAATCTATCTTGAGATGCATTCCATCCTGGAACAATTTCGTGGCTGTAGCACTAATAAAATTGTATTTATGCGACAGATGCTTATGCAAATCTGCACCCTTATAAATGATGTGTCGAGTGAGGACGTAAGAAGTTTTTCGTGGGCACTGCTTGTAAATATACACCGAAAACTTGAAAAATAATAAAATGAGCGACGCGAAACCGCAATAGTGAGCGCAAGAAGCAGCTGCGCTTCGCTCGAGTGATTGCTGATCAATATTTGTACTCGCGTGCCTCATATTGTTCAGTTCACCATAATAAACGTATTGGTTATTGTCTTGTACGTATAATTTTAAAGTGGCTCCTCGGCCCAACTTGTGTGCAAGCTGCCAAAACGCGTGTTTCGTCACTTGCGCAAAGCTGCAGCGGAATATTTGATGTGTAGGTGGCAAGCGCAGCGATGCGGCGAAGTACGCGGGGACGGCCTCTTTCTAACGCCCTCTCCGGGCGAATGGGACGGCTGGAGCAAAGCGCTCGCTGGGTGATCTCAGAGGCCATGACAGTGCAGGCTGCCTCCGATTCTCCCCAGTTCTCGGCACCGGCGCTCCGCGGACAGCCGTTGCCACGCGCTCACCGGTTACCATGTAAACTGAAACACGTGCTTCATTCAACTTAAACTCTTAGCTTTCTGTCTCTGCTTTTAGTGTGAACAAGGCTCCCGTTCGGGGTGCCGAAACGTCATCGTTTTATTTTCTCTTGTGGTCGGCGTATTCTTTATTACGTACTTCAATGTCATTCCCGACCAGACGGGCGTCCGTCGAAGCCTCGATTTCATCAACCTCCGCCGGGCGTACGGCCAGTCTTTCGTTACAGAAGTCCACCGGTACGTCTCCTTGACCTGCCGCCTCTCGTCCTTCCAGGGACACCTCGATTTCAACTTGACCTGCACAGCCCGTGGCCTCATCCACCGTAATCTACGCCTGCCTATGCTGGTTCCCACAAAGGCTGGATTTCGTACGGTCGCTAAAGTGGAACGTTGCCTTCTACAAGCAAGGATCCTTGACTGCCGAGAGACGATTAGGTCCTTGAAGAATGAAGCATTCTTTGCACGTCGCCGTCTGGAGCATCAATGGGGCGTAGACTTCCCAAGCGTGCAGCTACACGCTAACTACAAGGCAAGAGTGCAGTCACGTCAAGGTGAGTTCTCACAAACAAACAAGTTGGAGTCAATGATGGCTCGTCAGAAAAGCAGCACCCGCCCTGAAAGTGCAAATGCCACGGTCCATAACCTTTCCAGCTACAGCCCGAATCGTGCGGAACTGGACGCCTCGCCTTTGGGCCTCAACTTTATTGTTGGCCCCGCAACAGATGTTAGGAAAGCGGTCTGTGCTGTGGAAAGGGCCGTTACCCGTGTGGAACCGTCCCGCCGTGACGAAGCCCACAACCGGGCAATAGGTGTTCTTTTCAAACTGCGTACCCGTACTCGGGAATCTCCCCTTACCTCTGACCAACGCAGAGACATCAAGACCCTCCGTGGTAATACGGACATCGCTGTGCTACCTGCAGATAAAGGCAACGCTACTGTCATAATGAACAGGAGCGACTACGACGATAAAGTGCACACGTTGCTTTCTGACGGAGACGCGTATACTCGCCTTGACAAAGACCCGACATCGAAACTACAAAGGGATCTGCAGAAGCTACTTGCGACGTTTTCCGACTCACCCCAGCGCAACATAAGTCACTTTACTACAAACTCTTATGCCACAACGGATCAGCCTCGGCTCTATACGGCGTTCCCAAAATTTACAGGCCCGGCACTTCGTTACGACCCATCGTGGATTTCACCCGGTTCCCCCTCTACAGGCTTTCTGGCTACTTGCATCGTTTGATGTCCCCTCTGGTCGGTCAGAGTCCCATTCACGTCCAGAATTCAAGCCATTTTATATAAAGAGCCAACGACCTCTCGCTGGACGATGGTGAAATCATGGTGTCGTTCGAATTCGTGTTCCTCTTTACCAGTGTGCCTATTGACTTGGCAGTAAAAGTATGCCAAGAGGCACTGGAGTCTGACCCCCCGCTCCCGGAAAGAACTCCCATTGACGTTCCGGAAATTGTGAGGCTTTTATTCTTCTAAACACCGTAGAGCGCAGTAGGCAAGACAAGGGACGAAGGGGGACACGGACAAGCGCTATCCGTGTCCCCCTTCGTCCCTTGTCTTGCCTACTGCGCTATAGGGTGTTTAGATGGAGTACCAACTAGCTCGTACACATGCGTTTTTATTCTTCTGTTTATCGAACACGTACTTTGTGTTTAAGGGTGTTTTCTACGAACAAGTTCACGGTACAGCCATGGGGGCTTCAATTTCGGTAATAGCCGCCATTTTGACAATGGAGTCCGTAGAACGATGAGCACTTTCGTTCTTCTCTCCAGCCCCCAAGATTTTCCTTCGCTACGTTGACGATTGCTTTTGCATAATTGAGAAAGAAGATTTGGACTCATTTGCGCATCACTTTAAGTGCATTGAAGATTCGATTCTGTTCAGAGTAGAAAAAGAAAACAACGGGGAATTGCCCTTTCTGGCGTTCTAAGCAAACGCGATGGTACTAAGCTATCTTTAGCGGTTTTTAGAAAAAGCACGCACACGGGACAATACTTCAACTTCAAGTCGGTGCACCCTGCAACGCACAAGAGGTCCGTGGTGTCTTCGTTAATGCACCGGTCCCGCACCATCTGCTCCACGGCTGCCGACCACTCGGCTGATGTCCAACGTGTAAGTCGCGACCTGTCTGCAAGCGGCTACCCGGATTCCTTCGTGACTTCGGTGGAGAAAAAGTTGGATCGCGCCTCTGCAGCCTCACAAAGATGCTCCAAAAGACGCAGCATTCTGTACGTGCAGGGAGTGAGCGACACTGGCCCGAGTCCTGCGTACGTATGACGTGCACGTTGCCCACGTTCCTACCCAGAAGCTAAAGGATGCTCTTGTGAAAGTGAAAGATAGACTACCAAAAGAACAATTTTCCCGTGTTGTATACGAAGTGTCATGCGCGAACTGTGATAGATTGTACATAGGGGAATCTGGGAATTTCGAAAGACGGTTAAAATAGCGTTGTAATGACGTAAAGAAAGGAAAAGTGTCCGCTAATGCCCTCGCGGAACATGCACAATCGTCTAATCATGAAATAGACTGGGGCAAGGCACGTGCTGTCGCCACCGAGAAGGACTTCGCCTCTAGGCTGTATCTTGAATCCATTGAATTGAACAAAAACACTCTGAACCGCACCGACGGCAATCTCCCCCCGACGGCAATCTCCCCCAAGGTGCTTAGGTCACGTGCTTCATTCTACTTAAACTCTTAGCTTTCTGTCTCTGCTTTTTGTGTGAACAAGGCTCCCGTTCGGGGTGCTGAAACGTCACTGTTTTATTTTCTCTTGTGGTCCGCGGATATTTTTATGTACTTCACCATGTAAACTGCACCGCACCGTGCGTCTGGTGTCGTCTGAAAATAGTAGGTGCGATAAGAGTGGCACCGGGCTGGAAAGAACTATTCGAAATATGTAGGAAGGGTCAGTGCTTGCTCTACGCTTCGAGCTTCGCGATTGCTGCGCTTTCTTGCCGCCGCTTCTCTGCGAGTTCTACGGCGTGAGAGCTGGGCGGCTGATATGGGCTGTAGGAATCGTTTGGTTCTCTATCGCTTACTTTTTTTTTTCTTTCCGCAACCTAAATGGTCCCATCTGTAAGCAAATATTACGTTTAGGGCGCTTCAAAACAGAAGTGCGGCTTAGTATAACTTAGCTGGCACGCTAAGCTATCCGGGGACGCGGTTGTGCGCGCTTCCTGACTACTCTTACGGGTGTCAGCGACGGCAGCAGCATATTACCACGGTCAAATCAGAACACGTCAGGCACAAGTAACTCTATTGTCCCCTCATTTAGACTGGCATAGTCAGAGGTAGGTTTCATGATGCCAGGCGTACAATGAATTCGGCTTCTTTTCGAATACATACATCGTAGAAAAATCGGCCTACGCCGAGTACCGGCTAGGTCCCCGCCAAGAATCCCACGTATTCCACAACTCTTGGGACAGATAACTTTTGTTATCAACACAAAGCCACTATAATTGCAGCCTGCCAGTGCCGCGCCTTTGGTCGCTACCTCAAATTCCACCACAACCGCTTAACAGATTGTAGGATGCCACATTTCAATCTACCGAGTAGACGGCCTCGCAAACCGGCCTGCGAACACTCACATAGAGGGGTGGAACCATTATTACCGGAGTATCAGCCACGGTATCTCAGTGGATGGTTTTTCAAGATTGCGACCACTTCCTGACTCAACCACGTGAAGATGCAGTCTCTCCTACACTCGATCCTCTGGGAAGCGTGGCTGTGGAAGTGAAAATGTGTATTCGTGTGCCTTGCTGGTGCCGGGTCACAAGCGCGATCCCGTCCGGATTAAAACTTGTAGAAAGGGGCCATGGACTCAGTGGAGTCATGTCGCTTCCTACATCTATTGTGCATGCGTAAACCCGGCCGGCACGAGAGACAGAAGACGGCTGAGGACCTGGGCGGCCGCATGTCATCCATGATCTGTAGTTGCCGCCGGAACTGCGCATCCATAACAAATGTAGGAAGCGACATCACTCCACCAAGTCCACGACCCCTTCCAAAAAGATCAAACTTCCGCGATTCGGAAGTGAAGCTCGCGTAATGCAGTTATTTTCTATCTGTTTGTGTGTCTGTCTGGTCTGTCACGTGGTTTGATTGTATAATTCCCCCATATTTTTTAATACTGTTCTTCTACTCAAAGCAGGTCAAAGTTATTTCTGCATTCGTTACAATGCTGTGCCCTCTCTAGCAAAAAGCTCTAACAGCAGCTTGACGAGGCCACACAACCTGAATACTTGAGCAAACAAAAACACATAACGGCCTTTGCAATTTACCCTAAACGTTGGCAGTGCAGCAATAGACAAAACATTTGGCTAGAATTAAAGCTGTGAAGCTGTAAACGACACCCTCAGTGATTACCCAAGACGCGTCCCTTGAACCAGAGACTCTGCCAGCAGTTACCTGGAATTCGCGGGGGCAGCGTCCCAAACGCGGCAGCGTAGGCAGAAAGAACGCCGAGGATCCTCTTTGGAAGGGTCAGGGAGAGGGCGGCATGCGCGGATATGACGTCATCCCTTTCACTGCCTCCCCTCACTCATGTTTCATGTGGCACCTCCAAAAGGCGGCCTCCCCTTTCCCAGCCGCTGCATCCAAATCAGCGTCTGTCTCCCCGTCTCCGCGTGTACAGCGTAGCTTAGTCGGCCAGACGACGGGTTCTTGCTCCGTTTCTCTTCAGGGACACGTTGTATCTGTGGCTGTGCCAGCAGTTTGTTTGTGCAGCCTGGTTGTAGCCAGTTGTAGCTTGGGATGTTCGTTTGTGCAACCACTAGTGGCCTGGGAGTTTTCTGCTGACGCGGACAAGAAAACGTCCTTGCTTGGTTAGAGGTATACCACTTCGCAGTAAAAATTAGCGCAGCTTGCAGTAGTGGTGCAAGGCTGGAGAAACAGAAGAGCCTGCAGCCCCTGCATTTTTGTCGGAGACCCGCTGGTTCACCCGGCATGGATGTCCGAACTTGTCGCTGGAAGTTCTCCACGACTGCACGCCCGGATCGTTTTGTCCGCAGCATTCACATCTATCCCAAAGTGGACCACTTTAGCACGTGCTAGAATCCAAGGAAACCGGCTTCGCGAACTCGGCGTCTGTACCGCGAGCTTTCCATTGCTCCCTATTTGAGGTGCGGACCCACGTGAACTAAATCCTTGTTTTTTTTTTGCAAGCTCTTCAAGGGGCGCAAGCCTGGACGATGCCATGCCACTAAACGAAGCTCAAGCTAAAACATCTCTGCAGTTAGGAGCGGTTCAGATCGGCTCTGTTGCGGCGGTGGTCCCTATGGGAGCGAGCGAACGGACGAACGTAGGAACAGACGAACGAACGGTCGAACGAACGATGGAACGAACGAATAAGCGAACGAACCAACGGACGAGCGGGTGAACGCGCACGTGAAGTGCTAAGCCAACGCGTAATATAACCCAAAGGAAATAATGGTGTGCGCCCGGAATGGGCTGCACCGATCTTGGGCTGTATCGCTCTGGCGCTCTACCTACGAAGCCATGCGTCTCACACCTCTTCTGGAACCTCTCTCGCAAACAGTGGGTTGCATCTCGTCAACGTGGAGCTCAAACGTACCGTTCAGCGGCTGCTATAGTTTCTGGATGGCCCCGATCTGTTCCTTCTTGCAGCAACGCAGTGCCTGGGGGCCACACATTTGGCACCGTGGCTTTCCACGGCAGCACCTCTCCGCTTCGGCACACGCGCCATCGGGTTCAACAAAGTTGCGCTGAACCTAAACCTGCTTGAGTAACCCATTTTTGGGGGATTATCTTCTAAAAGCAAATCCCGCGAAACTGTACTGGGATAATGGGGAAAATCTACCGAGAACCCAAGCGCCAAACAATGTCTTGAAGCGAGTAAGACTCCATGTGGTTGCTGGCTCAAAGGATTTTTTTCTTCCGCCTCCACACGAAATCCCTGCCCACGTGGGCGCGTTTCGGGAATATGGGTTCCTTCCTCCGCAGCGGCACGGGTGGCCTTCTAATCGGCCAAAGGAGACTCCAGAGCACGTCCTCATCGATTTCAACACTGTGAATATTTTCTGGGGCGATCTACATACAGACTGCTTTTACCTAGCGACGCGACCTGTCATGGTAATACATGCTTCCGGCGCCTGACTGCATCCACAAAAAATAAGGCGCTTCAGGACTTCGTGCTTGTCCCGGGACTCCACTGCTGTGGAGGGCTCGAGTGGAAGCGGTGGGGCGCGCTAGGAGCCCGACGTATGCTTGGCAGCGCAAAGGCCGAATCCAAGCAAAGGCCGAATGGAGCGTAAGAGCCATGGAGGCACCAGATGCGGACACAGCGCTCTGTGACTCACTGCAAAAGGGGTGCCAAGCCCTGCAGGAGTTCAAAGAACAAGAAATACGTCGCTGGAAACGACTGCGGAGCGATACGTAAGCTACCAATAGGTTTATAAGCGGCTGCCTCCATAAAACTGGGTGTCGAACATCTCGGCCCCTAGTATACATCCACATGTGAACGTGTCACTCCCTCAGCATACTCTGTTCTCTCCGTTTGTTATTACAGTGTCTAAGCACGTTATAGCTTTCTGCCCGTTACACCTGTGTTGCACGCACAGACGCACTGTAGTGTGCATTTTACGACCATAATGAAGGCAGACCTGAAGGTTGCCTGAGTTAATGTTGTGTCATTATGTATGAGTACTGCTTTTAGTCACTGTTTCATGCCTGTCAGCGTATCATATGTGTGTAAATAAACGTTTGTGTTTTGTCGAAGAAAGATGAGGTGAGAGCTCAATCAAATCGACACCGGTTTCGGAACGCGGGGCACGCAGGTAACATTCCCACGAAGGGAATCGTTTTATCCTTTGCAATTAGAGGTTTTCTGTTCGCGCTGGACACGTTACGCCAGGGTTAAACGTCACCGCTGTAAAAAAATTGCATCCCGGTAAGAAGATTGTATAAGTAACCACCATACATAGAAAAAACACGCGGTAATGTATACCAGTGAAGTAATTCAGTTTAATCAATATATGTACATCAAAATATATGGGACTGTATTACAATACTATGTAGACCTAACTTTCACACACAATATTTTCAAGTAGAAATGAAAACAAATGGAACAACAGATTAGGATAACCAAAAATACAGACCTAACAATCAGCTTAATTGGTCGCTCAGGCAGAGATTGTGCATTCACCAGATGTGAGTCGGTCACATTGACTCACATGACCCGTTTTGTTGAAACTATATGGCACTGTACACTAATTACTGTGAAAGGTAGTCTGTGGAGTTGCAAGGAATTATATATTGTTCTTATCGTCTGGTGCTACCCGTAGCACGACGCATCGTTAAATTCTATATTTAACAAGAAATTGTCAATAGTAGTCAGATTAAAAATGCAGCTGCTACAGCAGGCCGTAATTATAAATCTGCAGAATGTGGAATAAAGGTTTACTTGGGCTCACATATGACATATTGTCAATGCACCGGATAGCCTTTTTTACTAGATTTACACGCTAGATTTACCAGCACGAAGACGACGGACTTGCAAATGGTGGGAGACAGGAGACGCGCTGCATCCTGTCTCCCACAGTGCTTCCTGTCTACCACCTTTTCTAAGTCTGTATCTTTGCGATGTTTGCATAATGAAGCAGAGTATGAAGAATTTACATTATACGCTTATCTCATCTGAGGCAGTATTAAAATTAATAATCCTTTCTATAATCTTTTCTATACAAAGACATTGATGGTTTACCAGCCGGACATTGTTTGCCGTGCTTCCGAATACAGAAGGCCTGAATCAGTTCCTCTGCGGCATGTTTTCTGCTTCTACTCAGTACATGTTTTCTGCTTATGCTTTAGTTTGATTTAGTAGCGGTTTGCATGGTTTGATTTCACACATTACAGAGTGGTAAGGAAGGTGGGAGGCCGTTCCTTTAGCCCTTCGTTTAACAGCGGCCCGCCTGGCCCATGGAAATCCTCGCGCATCTGAACAGTTTCATTGACACAACCACTGCTCCGCACACTATGTAACTCGTATTATATCTTTTCGGAAAAGCTAATGTCTTGTCCGATCCTTACTGGACCTTGGCGGACAGGCTAGCCAACTTGTTAGGGCAGGCATAACGACCGGCACTCTGGTCCTATAAGCCAAATTTTCACGTTGTGTGCCACTCGGTGAACACAGTGAAACAAATACCAGGTTTTTACGTCTAAGGCCATTCTTCATAACTCCATCACCTTCTGTAACGAATAATCGACCACCACATTGAATAGCACTGAGGGAAACTCAGCTCAGAACAACTCGGGAACCTCAGCGACGAAGGTATCCTGAGTCTTGTGATTGCATTACTCTGTTTGCTCTTCTTGAAGGCAAGAAGCAACTGGTCTTGGTACAGCCTTTTAGTGTACGGCCCACAAGGGTAAATTAAATGCAAATTCATCTGGTGCAAAGTATTGTCGCTCAATTAGCTTGCAAAGTCAATCGGTGAGTTCAAGGACAGTACTCAAGACATTTGTTTCACAGCGATAACTCAAGGAGGACTCCCTGTTTGTTCACTCTTACCGAGAGAAGGACGTGCTAACGCCAAGTTAGCCGGTTTTTCCAAAAGCAGCCGAGCACGCTGGTATTGCTGAGAATGCGCTGGAGGTTCTCTCGTTGTTAAAAGAAAGTTATTTGAATACACGTTTTAGGTTGATGTGAATAATTTTTATCGCATACCACTAAAGGGTACGCTTGTAAAAAAAGGGTAAATTTGCAAAAGGGTATACTTGTAAAATGGTTTACTTGTGCTTGTTGCTGTAAAAGATTGAATTGAATCGCGGAACGTTGCTGCCTTCAAGAATTCGTGAGTACGGCGTGAGATCATTTTATGATTGTACTTGGATTTTAACTGCAGTCTTAGTTTCATTTCTTTTAAGGGAGAGTTATTCTTACAATTTCGGGACTTGTGCATTATATCATGCGTTGCATCGTGTCTCTGCGGAGTATTTTAGCCAGCATTCTTCATACACCGGTGCGTGACCTTGACAAAGCGCATATAAAGGGGAAGCTTTTAGATGCGTTGATGATTTATTAACTTCTTAAAAGTCTCCCCTGCTTTACCTGACATTGACGCTGTTGTCCATGATTTGGCTCCGTTTGGATTCTGCCTGTCCCTTACCCACGACTTGAGTAACAATGCTTTAAGTTTGCCAACATTAACACCACGCTTGTATCAGACAAAGTGTGGGGGCTTCAGAAAGCACAATTATGTTAAGGTTTGTGGCCCTATTGTTCACGCACTTCATTATTGTGAAAAGAGCAGTTGTCTCTCCTTGTTTTGAGGGACCGATAACAAAGCCAGGCCTTCCAAGGTTGAGGAGATCCTCGCAGCTCAGGTTGCCACGTTGCTCGCGGCTGCAGTTCTCTTAGTGTTTTTGACAGCGGTGGCCAAGTCTTTGTTGCAGGAGATGAAGGGTAGCATAGATGTAAGAACCCATTGGTTGGCCCCTATGCTCACTGATTGGAACAGTACCTGAAAAATGTGGCCCACAGGCACAGAGTGCCGGACGTTTTAGCAGAGGCCGGACCCTTCGGCTACACTACAAGAAAAAAGAGTGCGGTAGTTTCCCCCTAAAAGCACTAACTGTGATGTATCCCATGTTCGTCCGCAAAAAGAGAAAGGTTGCGCCTTTAGTGGAGGGAGCAGCGTTGCAACCTTCAACCAAAATGGCCACCGGTAAACAAGCCCGCTCAGAGCACCACTCGTTCTTGCTTCTGATTATGTATATCTCATCGCCAGCAGGATACGCGTATAGTAAGCACAACCTAAGGGGTTCGAACATGCTGCTATGAGCGTGCTTGAATAACTTGAGGGGCATTTTCGAGCACTACGACGATCGATTGCGGGAACGGTTGAGCACGCTGAAAGCATTTGTTTATTTAGAAAAACGGATGGTTCGTAGGTTAGGCTCGAAATTCATTGTTCAACGCCAGAGCCTATTTGAAGGTCTCATATTTTAGCGCTAAAGTAGTCCTAAAAAGAAAGCATGGGTCAGCCCAAAGAGTCTGTTAGGACGTATGTGTAATTCACGGAGGCTTGCATTTACACGCACAACTCTCTCTGCAAAGATACTCCATAACCCCAACTTCAAGAACACACCGTATGCACACCACAGCGCGAACGACAGAAACGGAAAAAAACGCGGCACTAGAACTAACATTCACAGTTACTACACTTCATATCATCACCAGCCTATCTACGCCCACTGCAGGGCAAAGGTCTCTCCCATTATTCTCCAATTACCTCGGTCCTGTGCCAACTGTGACCAATTTATCTCCGCAAACTTCTTGATCTCATCTGCCCATCTAACTTTCTGCCGCCCCCTGCAACGCTTGCCTTCTCTAGGGATCAACTCTGTTACCCTTAATGACCAGCGGTTATCTTGCCTTTCAATTACATGCCCTGACCACGTGCATTTCTTCTTCTTAATTTCTACTAATATGTCTTTAACACCAGTTTGCTCCCTGACCCACTCCGCTCTCTTCTTGTCCCTTAATGTTACACCTACCATTTTCCGCTCCATTTCCCGCTGAGCCGTTCTCAATTTAAGTTGAACCCTCTTCGTCAGCCTCCAAGTTTCTGCCCCGTAGGTGAGTACCGGTAAGATGCAGCTGTCATACACTTTCTTCTGCAGCGACAATGGTAGGCTGTTATTCACTATCTGAGAATGTCTGCCATATGCACCCCACCCCATTCTGATCCTTCTAATTATCTCTGCCTCATGGTTGGGATCTGGGGTCACAACTTGGCCTAAGTAGATATATTCGCTTACCACTTCCACTGCCTCGCCACCTATCTCAAACTGCTGTGCTGTCGCGAGGTTATTGATCATTACTTTAGTTTTCTGCATATTAATTTTCAGGCCCACGGTTCTACTCTGTTCGCCCAGTGCGGAAAGCATGCTTTGCAATTCGTCCCCCGAGTTACTTAGCAAGGCAACGTCATCAGCAAATCTGAGGTTACTGAGGTATTCTCCATTAACCCTTACTCCCACCTGTTCCCACTCCAACGTTCTGAATACTTCTTGTAAGCATGCTGTGAATAACATTGGAGAGATTGTGTCTCCTTGTCTGGCACCCTTTCTTATAGGTATTTTACTGCTCTCCCTATGGAGGATGATGGTAGCTGTAGACCCATTGTAGATATCCTCTAGTATTCTTACATAATGCTCATCTACCCCCTGGTTCCGTAATGCCTGAATGACTGCTAGGGTTTCGACCGAGTCAAATGCTTTCTCATAATCTATGAAGGCTATATATAGGGGTTCAGTATACTCAGCGGACTTCTCTATCACCTGATTGACACTTCATATATAACTTCATATATATTGAAAGGGGGTTTATTGGTAGCGAAGCGCAGTCACAGAAACGGGTAGTCTAGGCTATGTCGGACAGACTAGTCTTCTGCTTCTTTTGCCTCGCGGCCGCTGCTGGCGATGATTCGTGAACCAGCCATACGGGCGGGTTGGCCAGTGGTTGCACCAATATATAGCCGTCGTTTGTCAAATGCGGGCGCCGGGGTGAGGCGTGCCACTCATTGCTTGTTCACGAAACTGTTTCTAAAATTTGTAAAATATTTCTAAATTTCTAGAAGATTTCTAAAATAATTTCCAAATATTTCTAAAATTTCTAAAATATTTCTAAAATATTTATAAACTACAATAACGGTCAACATAAGGCCGTTAGCGATTGCACCTATCTTCTTGTTTACATGATAGTTACAAACTGTAACCAAAGAGTCCAGAAAACTGGAACTGTTTATTACAAGTGGGCAAGGATAGGCGGGCGCGGCGCGTGATTGAATAATGGTGGCATACCCAGAGGTACGCTCGTACGTCACGCTGCACCGGTGGCAGTTGTTTTTGAATCGCAAAGAGTGGTCAAGACATCTCAGCCGGCCGGAATAGGCTTAGAATAGCGGGCGATATGCGATGAGCGCCGCTATTAGGGGCGCGTGCAGGAGTTTGTGGTGAAATGTTTGGGCATGAAATTAGCTTATTTCATGCATCTGGCAGTGAGCAGACAAATGGCCATCCCTGTAGTTGCTGACATTCCGTCTGTGCTCCCCTAAGGTCGTTAAGACATCGGCCGGTTTGGCCTGTATATTGCTCCCCGCGCGATAAGAGAAGATCATACACCACACCGACTGCGCATTCTACACACTGCTTGCTCTGTCCTTTTACAGGCCCAACCAGTTCTTTACGAAAGGGGTTCGTCAACTCGAAAATTTTATTTAATTTGTTAGGTGAAGAGAAAACAACCTTTACGTTCATCCGATTAGCAATCTTTTTTAGACGGTGAGACGTATTGTGCAAGTATAGAATTACTGCTACTTTTTTTCTTTTCACCCTGCTCTAACTGGCCTTTTGCCTGTTTTAAATTCTTGAGGTTACTCTCTACTACCGGTAATTGAGTGGCCGCTGGATACCCAGCAGCGAGCTAGCGCTCCGTTTTCTCTTTGAAGCTACTTTGCAAGGAATGGTGGCATGATTTTTGAAGAGAATTGTTAAAACGCAGGTTAACTATGCCCCTTTTTGTTTGCGATACGTTGTTAATAAAATCAGCGAATAAACCACATTTCCCGCCTACCCTTTTTCCTTGCCCAAACAAAATTGTCACGCGTCAGGGCGTGGCGGCTCACGCGCAATGAAGTGAGCATGATTTCCAAATTTCCAAACAAATCTTTTGTGCACGTGCTGAGAGTCCCAACAAATTAGCAACTGAAAGCTGTCGAAAACAGGCTATGCAGCAGCAGTACAATCTAAAAGGGATAAAAATTATACCCGCTCCACCTAATGTGAAAGCTGTCGGAAGTGCAGAGCAATGTTTCGCAATAATTGGCTGTACCACCGTTAACCGCTCACTGCTTATCCGCCCATGCAATTCAAATTTCCCGCCTCCGCTGCACTCGCGTGTCCCCGCCTGAAACTGCATCAACGGTTGGCCTCAACGGTACTGTCGATCGCAAAATAAATCGGGCAAAGAAAGCGGTGCGTCATAACTTTCGGCGCGACGCCTTCCGGCTGAACGCCTGCTGTCGAGATAGCTTAGGGCTCATGCGTGTTCTAGTCCAGCCAATGTACGTGAGTTTTCTCGAACTCGGCCGCAGCGCTTCGTTTCTTTTGAATGTGGCAGCTGCCAGCGCGGTGCGGGGTGCTCCGAGCGAGCGGCACGATTTTTGGCAGCGGCCGATAGCACGTGGCATGCGCTTAGGCGCGCAAAGGCGAATGAATTTATTGTCAAGAAAAAGGAAAGGAAAGACCACCAGCAGGCGTAAATTGTCACACCTGGGGGTGGACACCGGAACGTGCAAAGGCGCCGCTCATCCCGAATTGCGCCGCTCATCCCGAATTCGATTCAGGCCTTCTATCTTAACAACATGCCATAAAATGTGCCAATAAACCATCGATATCGTTTAATCGAAATAAATGTCGAATATGACTGAATCGATCTCCTACTTCAAAATCAACAATTAAAATAAAGATCGACAGAATCAACAATACATATTTTTAAACCGGTCTTTCAGGTGATAACTAAGACTACGCTTTGCGCACGTGCTAGCAAAGGTCATGGCACGTCATGGCCGACTTTTGCACGTGCGCAAAGTCGGTCATGGCCGACTTTTCAGTACACGTGTGAGTCTGCACTGGTCAAGTCACTTCGTTTTCATTGCTCCGTTCGTGTGCGTAATTTGACGTCTATTGCTTTCGAATTTAGAGAACGTGGGCAGTCGTAACTGCAGCGATGAATATTCATGCTGCGAGGGACTCGCGATATCGACTTTCTGGTTTTACAATGCCACGGTGATGGAAAGATTATTACTGGGCTACACAGTGTTTACCCGCCCAGGAGCCGATTAATACGACGCTTGTACGTAGCCCAAAGCATTGTGGACATTGTTTTGGTACAGCCAGAAGCAGATGACACTAAGCACTGTTGGGCTAAGGGGGAAACGTCGAAGTGTATTGAGAGGAGGTTTGTGCTATTTGCACATCCTGATCAGATTGTGAGGTAAAACGCGCTGAAGGTATGCCTGGAATATGAGGGGCGCCGTAGTGGAGGGCTGCGGACTAAGTTTGACCGCATGAGGGTCTTTAAAGGGCGCGAAAATTTGATCGCACGGGGGTTTTCGCTTTTGCGCTTCCTTCCAAAAAAAACCTACCCCGGACGTGATAGAACCCACGTCCCATCGCCGCGTGTAGTAAGTTTTCTAACACATTCGCCTTCACGTCTTCTGAGGGCCTGTCTTGACTTGGAAGAGACAGGCGGCATTTTGAGGTTAAGAAAAATCTGCTCCGTACTTCTGGCTGAGGCTTAACGAATTGCGCCATTTTCAATGAAGATTGGTTAGCATTGTTTTAATTCACAATTTTACTTTCGTATTTAAGGACTGAGGAAAAAATGTTTAAACGCGTAAACGCGGCGCTACCGGTACTCAAGGCCCTAATACGCTTATCATGCTCCGTCCAGCTTGAACAGCAGCCAAGGTTTGGAAGATATTCGTTTTATAATGTGGTAATTCCATCTTGACACAGTGTACAAACACTTCAAGGAAAAAACGCGGGGGCGGCAGAACGGATTTTACCGCTGTTTGACTGCCCATGCTAGCAGCGCATGAATACTTACGGCGTGCAAATTACAGCCCATTCTTATGCATACTTGGCAAATAATTATTAAGCTCATCTCGTGGCGCACTCCACGCTATGCTACCGTATTCGAGGATCAGCCTGGGAGGGGTATTCCAAACATTTAGTTTAGCTTTCCTGTGGGTGACTTGTGTCCACCTACAAATTTTTCAGCATGTTTCGGTTACATGTGTGTCCCACTGTGAACTGTATGTGAAAGCAATACCTAGAGATTTTAGGGCTCATGCGCTCCTCACATCCAAACCCATAATATTTTGGCAAAATTGGAGGAGCAAGGTTTTTTTTTATTTGTGTCTTTACAGATACTTTGGTAGTGTTCATTTCCGGTGTCCAATTTTCGCGCCATTGGAGGCGCTTCCAAACAAAAGATACACCTATATTTCCCTAATTAATCATTAGTGTTACGCAGATTGGTGTACATTTGCAGCGGCAGCGGGGACAGAACTGTACCCTTAAGAGAACGCTTCTGTGTTGCAGGTTATTATCAACACGTGTGGTCATTGTTCGTCTTCGCTGCACTGTGGAACCAACCGCAAGCCACCACAGCCACGTCACCTGATCACCAGTGGCAGGGCTGCTGCTGCTGACCACCAGGCGCAAGCTGCATAAAAGACGCTCAAGCAACCGGCAGCCTCACTTGGCAGCGGCAGCGGGAACAGAACTGCACGCTTAAGAGAACGCTTCTGTGTGACAGGTTTTAACTTTCGTTTGCGGATTTTTAAATGCAGAGCATTTCAGTAACTCATGATGTCACCCGCGTTGACATCCGTAGTCGTCCGTAGTCGTAGTCCGCACTCCTCCCCCTACACTATATAAGAAAAATACTATCCGGCACCTGGTTTCGATCCCTCGACCCTGCGGGCGGAACGCAATGTACATGGTGCTCTACCCACTGCGCCACAAAGCCGACACAGAATGGGAGGCTACGAACGCGCCTTATATCCTTGACTCATTCAAATTACAGCTGACGAGCGCTCTCTCGTCAGCAGTCGCCACAAGTGCAACAACATTAACGTAACGCAAACTACTTAACGTCGTGCGCCCCTGGAAATGCTCTGCATTTGATCGTGCCCCTCGCGAGGGGGATGTTTCACTGCGTCGCCATGCGAACAGTTTGCCATTATAGTTTCCGCCCGCTCCGGTCGGTGTCGCCACGGTTCAAACCACGGCAGGGGAGCTGCGCGGGCGTTCGTTGATCGGCGTGCGTTCCGGCGTGGTGGTTTGATGGTTGTGGCGAGTTCAGTTTTGCCTGGCGTTCACAACGAAGCTGCTATACTCGGTGACAACTTAAGAACGGCACCGGAAGTTGCCGCTGTGCCTTTTTCGTTACTGTTGTGCTTACTCCTGCTGCTGCTGCCAAGAAGTGCCTGCTTGTGTTGTCATGAACCCTGACATGTTAAAAGAGCTGAAAGAAGCTAGCCAAGAAATTCGTGACATGCGGGAGCGTTGGAACGGAATTTAGGGCAGAGAAAGATTGATTGATTGATTGATTGATTGATTGATTGATTGATTGATTGATTGATTGATTGATTGATTGATTGATTGATTGATTGATTGATTGATTGATTGATTGATTGATTGAGTGGTGTACAAAGACCTAAAGTTTGTCCCGGCTGTGCAAAAAAGGTACATAACTGAAATAGATGAAGTTTGTCGCAACCCAAATCCCCTGTGGTACAGCGGTGAGCATTATAAGGGTGAACACCAGAGTGCGTAGCTGCCGATATTATCATAACAGCCTACCATGGGCCCCGCAAAGCATCACGCACGGGCAGTTAGTGTCTATCGAGGCTGTTTTCCACCGCACGCTCCACAATATCGGAGCGTGTGCTCATTGTCTAACAGTGTTTCGCGTTTAGAGGCTGAGCTGATCAAATATATAAATCCGCAAAATCTTGGCTCTGCAAAAAAGTGCTCGCCAATCCACCCTGTGATTGTTCTTGGAAAGCAAAGCTGTAAGCGGCACCCACCCATGCGACTACCCATGCGACATCACTTAAATTCGCTCACGTGTCTCTAGAAATAGTGAAACCAGAGGGAAGTGAAATGCACTTAACCGCACCCTTTATTTCTTTAAATAAATGCATGATGCATGAACGATGGTTGGTTGAGTTGTATTGGTGTAGCACATGAGTGGAAATTTTTTTTATAAAATTAAACGAAGCTCGGACGCGGTGTTAGACGACCTTTCTTCTCCGTGTCGGCCGCCGCCAACAAAGGTGACGAGATCGGTGAGAGATGGAGGAGGAGGTGGACGAGAAGAAGGAAGAGGAGGAGGAAAAAGTACTTCTATTCAGATTTATGAAGGGCCAAGAGGGCTGGCCAGGCGAGTGGTTCCTTCGTCGGTTGAGCCCATATTCACTCCGCGCCGCCTGTGCTCTGTCCGCCAGCTGAAGCTGGGTAGGCAGACAGAGCTAGACAGCAACATCTCCCATTGGTTCTGTACACTCTAATCCTTGCAACCTATATTGTACCTTATAAACGGAAGCAACCTAAGAATAAAGGTTTCAATGGAATAATTTTGATGGTTTCTTTATCCCAGGTTACAAGCATGAAGTTAAAAGCTGTTTATTGGTTACAATAATGATTTATAGGTTACATCAACCAAACCTGACATGTACCCTCTACGTTGTAACCTATAAAATTCATCGTAACCTATAAGAGATGCTTATCGCGCCATCTCTCCCTGCGCCGTGTGATTTCTCCGTTGCATGATCGGATGCAGTGAAATGGCGGCATCCGCAGGCCCAATGGCCGCGTTTCGCACCACTCGAGCCTTTTCACCGCTGTGGTTTAACTATGACGAAGCGAGGATTGTTGTTACAAGAATTGTTTGTCGGAGTGAGTCGCGGAGGCCACGGTGAGCCCGTTTGTGACGACTGGCCGCGCTACACGGCCCGTTCTTCTACGACCATCAAGTCCACATGTTGGAACAATGCCCCGGCGCCAGTGGGAGCGAACTCGGTGAGTGTATTCCCGCAATGGTTTGCGCGTTTTCATGGCATGTATATTTTCACTGGGGTCTTTTCAAGTGTAATATTTGAACAAACACCATACGAGAGGAATCTTCGTTACATGACTTGCTGTTTGGCTGTAGGTTTTTTTGTTTTCCGCAACGGGTATTGAATGAAATCACGGGCTCGCTTCGTTGCATCAGATTAGACCGGGCGATCGGGCAAGCCGGTTCATTGCAACAGATAAGGCAGCTCATGTCGTGCTTTTAGCGGTGTTATTAGTAGAGCGTCAGCTTGTGCGCCTTCTCCACCTGTTGAGCGTTTCGTTCACCCTCTTGGCTGGGCCATCGGGTGCACTCAACAAGTGATTGCCCGTGTAATTGTCGGATATCTATGGTTGAATAATTGAATTTTCTTCCCGTAAGCACTTAAATTATCGCACTATTCTCTGTGCATTATTGTTTTGTTTCAGCCGTCGCGGAACGCTCATTTTTCTCGCTTGATATCTTCGGAATTGTGTCTAGTTTATTCATCTAGTTTGTGTGTCTAGCTTATTAAACACACGTAGTGCTTTTCAGAAAAGTCGTCCACTGAATGCTGCTCAAAATTTGTAAACTCATTCTTCTCTGGCATGTGCTTCTTTATTTCTGCAAGTTTTTTTCTCCTGAGCAGGTAAATTTGGTGTTGGTCATTTTGAGACAGCGGGTAATTTTCACCATGTAAGGGGTTGATTATTCTGATTTGCAAAAATCTGTCGTTGATTTATTCGCGTGGAACGCAGGGCCAATGGCTGTGACCGGGGTCCCAGCGTAAAGTAGTAAAGCTCCTTTAGGGGATGGTGGTATGTATGAGGCAGCATGCAGGCTTCTGGATTGTTGTTTTCAGACGACATAGAAATTGTCAGGAATTTGTTCACAGGCTGGGCTGGCCAAGTTACTCTTAGACAGGGGCAAACATGGGTGCTCTACCCTCATCGGAGCCTGCCTGATCGAAAAGTGTGCTTTCATGTGAACAGCTATGCTATGTGTGATGGAACATACCCGCGAAGGGGACTGACGCCGTATTCTACGCGAGAAAGAAGAAGTGCAAGGCCAAGCGCCTGCTGAGTAGTTGGGAGAAGAAGAGGTGAAGGAGGCACGGGCGCAGAGAGCGAGACCCCAGGCAGAGAGCGAGACCCCAGCCAGGGAACGAGGCGGACTGAACGGGGCACGGCTCTGTGCGACCTCAGGGCGAGACGTCTGGTCTATGCGCCACAGTGAGGCAAGGCCGTCTCCAGTCTCCGCTACGGTTCCGGGCGTCGCCGCCAAGGCCCGGGACATCGTCGCCAGCACGGGCCACCGTCGACCGGGCTCCGGCGTTCCGAACAGCGCGTGACCGGGCTCGAGGCGGGAGCAAGGCCGTCAGCGGACCCGGCGGAAAGTCTTCTGGCTACGGAACCTGGGCAGCCAACCTCAACGACGCGGACACCGCTACGAGGGCGACGTCGGCACCCGCGTCCCATACAACCGATGTGAGCGTTTCCTGCCCCGGGACGTTTACGCGGGGACGGTGCGCGGACTTTGTAGTTGCGGGCGCTGGAGCGGGCCGCGTGGGCTGTTTTATTATCTGAGTTTCCCCATAACGCTTTATGAATTCCCTTTGTCATTGCTTCAACCCTCTGTGCTGTCCAGTCTGTAAATACAATGTCATCTCCTCATCCGCACTAAGAGCGTTCCTTCCGTTTTGTGTGATCCGGCCCATTTCATTACAAAAAGTGGCGAGCCTGCCAGGATCCTATCATTAACATCTGCGAAAAGTGGTTGAACGCTGTGTGCGGACGAGTGATCTGACAGTTTGAAGATGGATTTGGAAAAGTTAATGGCAATAGGGTCACAGTTAGGCTTGACGGGACCCGAACTTCGGGAGTGGATTGAAAGCAAGCGTGCGGAGGAGAGGGCTCAGAGGGCAGCCGAGAGAGAAGCCCTTAGAGAAGCAGCGGAAAGGAAAAAGGAAGCTGACGAAAGAGAGTTGGCACTCCTCCAACTTAGGCTGCGCATCCAGGAAGGGGCGCAAAACACTCCAGCTGTTACTGGAGAGAGTAGCGCTGGCCCCAGCACGCTTGTGATCAACCCACAGAAGTTGCTACCCTTGTTCGATGAGAGGCGAGACGATTTGCACGTTTATCTGCAAAGGTTCGAGCGCGTAGCAACGGGTCAGGGTTGGCCCCAAGACAAATGGGCTGTTGCCATTAGTATGTGTTTGTCTGGGGGAGGCACTTTCAGTTATCGGCCGGATGACTGCAACAGAGTCGTTGGACTATGCGAAAGTCAAGAACGCTCTGCTGCAACGGTTTAAGTTTACTGCCCAAGGCTATCAGGACAAGTTTCGCAAAGCACGAGCTGAGGATGGCGAAACAGGGAGGCAGCTAGCAGCAAGGATATCCGGTTATTTCGATCATTGGATTGAAATGACCGGGATACCAAAAACATTTGAGGGTCTCCGCGATCACGTCATTGCCGAGCAGTTCCTCCGCTGTTGCCACCCGAAGCTCGTGGTCTTTTTAAAAGAGCGCCAGTGCAAAACTCTGGATAACTTGGCAGATTACACCGACCGGTTTCTGGAGGCGCAAAACCTCCCAAATCTTGGGAAAGGCCCAGATGATGGAGATCAACCGCAGAAGAGTGCGCAAGACGCGCAGAAGAAGCAACCTCCCAAGTGCTTCTTGTGCAACCGACCGGGCCACCGCGCTTCGGACTGCCGCAGCACGGAAAAGGATCCACGGAAGTGCAGCGCCTGTGTACGTGTCGGACACAAAACAGGGGACTGCCGACCTGGGTCGGACGGTGAAGAGCAGTTTGCTGCTTGCGCACTGACCATGGCCTCTCCAAATCGTCCGGTGTGCATCCAGCAGGGTGCGTCCGGCGGGAATGCGTATCCGTCCGCCCACAACCGCGGTCAAGCCGCTGGAAAGGACGCGTTCCGCGTGAACGGTATGCCTGTCGTCGAAGGCCGCGTTCAAGGGAAACCTGCTACGGTGCTTCGGGATACCGGGAGCAATACTGCTATCGTTCGAAGAGATTTTTGTAATGAAATCTTTTTGTAATGAAATGGGCCGGATCACACGAAACGGAGGGAACGCTCTTAGTGCGGATGAGGAAATGACATTGTATTTACAGACTGGACAGCACAGAGGGTTGAAGCAATGACAAAGGGAATTCACAAAGCGTTATGGGGAAACTCAGATAACAAAACAGCCCACGCGGCCCGCTCCAGCGCCCGCGACTACAAAGTCCGCGCACCGTCCCCGCGTAAACGTCCCGGGGCAGGAAACGCTCACATCGGTTGTATGGGACGCGGGTGCCGACGTCGCCCTCGTAGCGGTGTCCGCGTCGTTGAGGTTGGCTGCCCAGGTTCCGTAGCCAGAAGACTTTCCGCCGGGTCCGCTGACGGCCTTGCTCCCGCCTCGAGCCCGGTCACGCGCTGTTCGGAACGCCGGAGCCCGGTCGACGGTGGCCCGTGCTGGCGACGATGTCCCGGGCCTTGGCGGCGACGCCCGGAACCGTAGCAGAGACTCGCGACGGCCTTGCCTCACTGTGGCGCATATACCAGACGTCTCGCCCTGAGGTCGCACAGAGCCGTGCCCCGTTCAGTCCGCCTCGTTCCCTGGCTGGGGTCTCGCTCTCTGCCTGGGGTCTCGCTCTCTGCGCCCGTGCCTCCTTCACCTCTTCTTCTCCCAACTACTCAGCAGGCGCTTGGCCTTGCACTTCTTCTTTCTCGCGTAGAATACGGCGTCAGTCCCCTTCGCGGGTATGTTCCATCACATAACCCCCCGCTTAAGAAAGTTGTTCGGGGAACAACTATTCTACAGTCCAAAGCAGAGTCCAAAACAGTCCAACATACACAAAAACATTGTCCTCACAAAAATTGTGTCCTACGGAAGCATGCAAGTTGCTAAGGCACGTCAAATAGAACGGTAAGCTCATACAGTAAAAGAGTTCTTGGCAGGATTAACACAAAATATTCTCGTACAATGGAAAGCGACAGTGCAAAACTGTGGACATGCTTAGCCGATTGTAGGAATTGTCAAAAATAGGTTATTCCCGCTCTTTTGTTTTGGTAAGAGTCTGGGAGACAGGTTGCAAAGGATTGTCGTCAGAACAAAAGTGCGACGAAAGCTTTTGCTTCAGTATGCTGAACGCCGCCTCCTGAGACTGGTCCCAAGCAACCCCGTTTCTCTCTGTTGTGACCATCAGGTCAGTGAGGGGTTTGGCGATTGCAGCGTAATTCGGAATGTACTTCCGGTAGCGCCAAGTCAAGTTGAGAAAATACTGCAGGCCCCGTTTCGTTGTAGGTCTTTCAAAGTTCACGATCTTCCTTAAGGTCTGTGGACGAGGTAGGTTCGAGCCCTTTATGCCGTGGTTTAGGGAAGACCCATCCGTTTCTATGAAGTCACACTTTCCTTGCTTGGACACAGCAACGCGATGAGAAGGTAGCTGTGTCTCAGGGGTACGCCTTCCAAACCTGCCCGTACATGTTTTCTTGCAGCCGTCGCATGACCTGACGAAGCGTTTGACGTCTCCGTGCAGGCCAGGCCAGTAAAACGTGTCTAAAATGTGGTATGCCGTTTTTCGCATGCTCTGATGACCTGCACCAAAGCCTTCGTGCGCAGATCGAAGGATTGCTTCTCTTTGTGCCTTAGGCACGACGATCTGTCGGACTCTTCTGCCAGTTGAAAGGTAGAAGTGACGATACAGGACGTCGCTGGTTTTGGCGAAACAGTAGCCGTGGCCTTTTCCTAGTGAGAATGTTTGCCCAATCTTGCGGAAACAGCTCCCTAGCGAAGGATCGCTTTGCTGCTCTTGGGCGAGCTGTCCTCTTTCGATCTCGGTGGTCGGACTCACAAGCGCTTTCCCGTGCTTAATGTTCGATGGGGTAGCCTGTGCGACGGCCGACACCAAAACATTCTTGCTAGGATACACAAGCTCCTTGGTGATATTCTTCACCAAGTTAAGTGAACGTCCATCGGGGCGTTTCCAGTGCGGATCCGGGTTGCCCACCGCTCTGACACCTGGAAGGTTTCCGAGGACAAGATCGTAAATCGGCCGCTCCATACAGGATACGGTGATTTCACCTACTAAGTACGGAGTGTCGACATGGATCCTCGCCTGGGCTAATTGCTTCATGGAACCGTCTATAAGCGATACACGGGTTGTTCGTCCGGTTAAACAATCGTCTTCAACCAAATCTCTCCGAACGAAAGCAGTATTGCTCCCGGTATCCCGAAGCACCGTAGCAGGTTTCCCTTGAACGCGGCCTTCGACGACAGGCATACCGTTCACGCGGAACGCGTCCTTTCCAGCGGCTTGACCGCGGTTGTGGGCGGACGGATACGCATTCCCGCCGGACGCACCCTGCTGGATGCACACCGGACGATTTGGAGAGGCCATGGTCAGTGCGCAAGCAGCAAACTGCTCTTCACCGTCCGACCCAGGTCGGCAGTCCCCTGTTTTGTGTCCGACACGTACACAGGCGCTGCACTTCCGTGGATCCTTTTCCGTGCTGCGGCAGTCCGAAGCGCGGTGGCCCGGTCGGTTGCACAAGAAGCACTTGGGAGGTTGCTTCTTCTGCGCGTCTTGCGCACTCTTCTGCGGTTGATCTCCATCATCTGGGCCTTTCCCAAGATTTGGGAGGTTTTGCGCCTCCAGAAACCGGTCGGTGTAATCTGCCAAGTTATCCAGAGTTTTGCACTGGCGCTCTTTTAAAAAGACCACGAGCTTCGGGTGGCAACAGCGGAGGAACTGCTCGGCAATGACGTGATCGCGGAGACCCTCAAATGTTTTTGGTATCCCGGTCATTTCAATCCAATGATCGAAATAACCGGATATCCTTGCTGCTAGCTGCCTCCCTGTTTCGCCATCCTCAGCTCGTGCTTTGCGAAACTTGTCCTGATAGCCTTGGGCAGTAAACTTAAACCGTTGCAGCAGAGCGTTCTTGACTTTCGCATAGTCCAACGACTCTGTTGCAGTCATCCGGCCGATAACTGAAAGTGCCTCCCCAGACAAACACATACTAATGGCAACAGCCCATTTGTCTTGGGGCCAACCCTGACCCGTTGCTACGCGCTCGAACCTTTGCAGATAAACGTGCAAATCGTCTCGCCTCTCATCGAACAAGGGTAGCAACTTCTGTGGGTTGATCACAAGCGTGCTGGGGCCAGCGCTACTCTCTCCAGTAACAGCTGGAGTGTTTTGCGCCCCTTCCTGGATGCGCAGCCTAAGTTGGAGGAGTGCCAACTCTCTTTCGTCAGCTTCCTTTTTCCTTTCCGCTGCTTCTCTAAGGGCTTCTCTCTCGGCTGCCCTCTGAGCCCTCTCCTCCGCACGCTTGCTTTCAATCCACTCCCGAAGTTCGGGTCCCGTCAAGCCTAACTGTGACCCTATTGCCATTAACTTTTCCAAATCCATCTTCAAACTGTCAGATCACTCGTCCGCACACAGCGTTCAACCAATTTCCGCAGATGTTAATGATAGGATCCTGGCAGGCTCGCCACTTTTTGTAATGAAATGGGCCGGATCACACGAAACGGAGGGAACGCTCTTAGTGCGGATGAGGAAATGACATTGTATTTACAGACTGGACAGCACAGAGGGTTGAAGCAATGACAAAGGGAATTCACAAAGCGTTATGGGGAAACTCAGATAACAAAACAGCCCACGCGGCCCGCTCCAGCGCCCGCGACTACAAAGTCCGCGCACCGTCCCCGCGTAAACGTCCCGGGGCAGGAAACGCTCACATCGGTTGTATGGGACGCGGGTGCCGACGTCGCCCTCGTAGCGGTGTCCGCGTCGTTGAGGTTGGCTGCCCAGGTTCCGTAGCCAGAAGACTTTCCGCCGGGTCCGCTGACGGCCTTGCTCCCGCCTCGAGCCCGGTCACGCGCTGTTCGGAACGCCGGAGCCCGGTCGACGGTGGCCCGTGCTGGCGACGATGTCCCGGGCCTTGGCGGCGACGCCCGGAACCGTAGCAGAGACTCGCGACGGCCTTGCCTCACTGTGGCGCATATACCAGACGTCTCGCCCTGAGGTCGCACAGAGCCGTGCCCCGTTCAGTCCGCCTCGTTCCCTGGCTGGGGTCTCGCTGTCTGCCTGGGGTCTCGCTCTCTGCGCCCGTGCCTCCTTCACCTCTTCTTCTCCCAACTACTCAGCAGGCGCTTGGCCTTGCACTTCTTCTTTCTCGCGTAGAATACGGCGTCAGTCCCCTTCGCGGGTATGTTCCATCACACTATGACTCATCAGCATTACTGTTTTTGTTGCAGACAGACACTGTTCTTTCAGCTGACAACCAAGACTCCGCCGAGTATTACACAAGTGGAAATGTAGTCTGATTTCAGTGGAAACGGCGGTATGAAGATGCAAAAACTAGACCATATCTACTCAAATATTCCATGTAAAGATGGAAACCAGGCCTGCACAGAAAAAAGTAGCTTCAAATGATTCACCTTCAAAAATGCCACGTCTTCTTTTGAATAGTGTTATAGTGTTTTATACTTCCTACCTTATTTTACCTTTGGCTTAGCGACTCTTTCTGTCAGTTTGTTACTGCATGTATATTATAAATTAACGTAGCGATGTACTACGCATAGAGCTGTGTTGTTTTCATCAACTGCAGCTACTGTATTAAATGAGTTGTTTTGCTGGCTACAACAGAATATTACAAAAAAGAGGTCTTTAATAAATCTCTACTTGTTAGTGGGTGCTCGTGTTGTGTTATTCTCTTCGTCTTATCAAGTTTGTGGTGTTCTGTCATTATAAGTATACTAACTGGCCCAGCAGTCAACCCTTTTGCATTTTAACCTAATAACCCTTCCGGCCATTACAGGTACAGAGAGTATGTTTTGGACCTCCTGGAAATAATACTTCAAGGTCAGTGAAAACTCAAGGTGTATCCACTCCCACAAGACATCTCGATGGAAAAAAATTGTAATTCTGCGGTTCCTTGTTACTTATAGCAGAGAATCAAAACACTGACAAAAACACTTTACTGAAATGAAAGACATTTCGGCTTCTACAGGGGGGCCTTGTTCATAATAAAATTGTTAGTACCCGAGGGGAGGAGAGGGTATGACGTTCGCGGTGTTGCCTGCTGCCCTATCAATGATTCCACATGAAGGCGCGGAAGTGTTTTTTTTTTTTTTGCAAATGTATGTGCAGCACCCATGTTTTATCTAGTGAACCAAAATTTACGCCTGCTCAGGATGATTATGCAGAAACATCGGGGGTGATAAACTGAACGCGGCACGATGAAAATTCGGGAGGGTTGGCCGGTATGACCACAGTAGCTTCGCTTGTTCTTAACTATGCTGCAAAATTACTCTGTGTAATGGTGAACAAAGTGCTGTGAAATTACTCGAGATTGCGTAAATTACTGTACCTTTGGTGTGGCCTGGCCTTGCATTCCATTCTCTATTCTGCATCTTTATTTCCATGCAGTTTAAGTATAGTGCTTCACATGCCTGAGGTTTGGTATTGGGGTTCATGGTGGCACTGGATTTTGTTCTTTTTCTAGTATTTTCTGTAGATGGCTTTGCAAGGTGGGGAAATCCAAGTGACGGCCATTGAAATATATACCTCCATCTACGGCAGCAGGGAACAAGTTATTCCGATGACCTCTGGAAGTCTTGAGTGTGCCCTGATTTTGTACCTGCTTGTGTACTACATAAAATGCCAAATGTACTTATTTCCATTTTCCCAAGTGCTTGTTTTCGTGCAGCAAATTTATATGCCACGTGAACTTTCGGCGAAAATTCACATTGCAATTCGCCAAAAAGCTTGTTAGAAAAACGATACCTTAGTGTGGGAATCTACAACTCAGATGTAATTGCAATGACAAACCTAAGAACGAAGTGCAAGATGGATTTGTAAAGACGACTGAATTGCGAGTATGAAGTTAGACTCAGGGTGACACGGAGAATGCAGCGAATATAGCTCTAAATAAATGTTCTTTCTACTTCCTCGCCTCGTCCAGAATTTGTTCAGTGGCAGTATCCAAACAATCCGAAATTTTGAAATACTTTGTATACATCCGCGAAACTATTAGTTTGAAAAATCTATATATTTGGCCGTGTTGGTGAAGTTGATCACGCAGCGTTTATTAAACACGCACAGTAACGATATATGACTAAAGCAACTTCTACCTTGAAATATGTAGAAATATTGGAAAAGACTAATACTCGTTAAGGGAAAAATAATACGATAATGGTGGTTCTCAGCTTTGGTGCTTTTTAAGGAATAGCCCTCATGTGTTATTCCTTAAATATGGGTACTACGTATGTTCTCAAATGCTCATGGCAAACTTCTACAAATGTGCTCCGGTAATATGTGCAAACATAAGTGCCCGTATTGCACGATCTTTTTGATCATCATGAGCCAAGTTGTAACACAAGAATCTTTGGTTTAAGGCTATGGTTCACAGCTTTGACGTCCTTTTGAAATAAGCTATCAAGTGCATCTCATCTAGCTTATTTAACGAAATGTGGTTTCACTAAAGCTGAACTTCATTCCCCCACTTTACTATAAGAGCTTTTATGCATGTGTGATGCTCGTTTCTTAAACGGCACAAAGCTGATGCCAACAACAAATTTAGTTACGCCTGTTGATATGCCTCAAGCGTTGCCAATATTCTCAAAGATTTTTGAGTGACAACTTGGGTAATGACTATCGAACAGGTCATCTTGTGCAGATACATATAGATGCATATAGGTATATGAAGAGAATATTTTCGAGCTTTATGTTGCCGCAATTTTAGTAATTATAAAAGTAACTTTTCTTTTAGTATATCCTTATTGTAATGTTTGCACAGCCGCAATACTAGCCGGTAGTTCATTGAAGGGACGGACAAGAGACACTTGATACTTTCAATGTTCAGACTACGCAATGGAGAGCGTTGTTGTACATATCGTCTTCCACTGACGCACCGTGCGTTCACCGAGCCCGAAAGGCGCCATTGGAGGCTCTCCACAGCGACATCGACGGAAACGCGCTGATATGCAGTATAACACCTTCTAGGTATGTGGCCTTTCACGGCGGTAGATGTCACCTATACAGGGTGTCCCAGCTATCATGCACCAAGTTTTAAAAAAAGAGCAATTGCCTTACTCGAAGAAAACCTAGGGCATAATGTTTCTAGTGCAGTGTACTAGTGGCCAGTAATTTTTTCGTTAATGAGATTTAATTAATTAATTATAATTAATTATCTAACTCGACAAATACTGTCCTAATCATCAAGGTGTCAATGAGGCACTTGTGGGTACGGACGAGAAGAATCTAACTGCGGTATTTTCAGCGAAGAACTAATTGCGTACTCATTTATTCTGACTGAAAAAGAAACCCCGCGAAATATGAAAAATACCACGTGACGGCGCTCCCACCTGCATCGTAAAGTAGCGCCCTCGAACAACGTTTGCCTTAGTTAGCCAGAATGAAATAAATGAAAGAAAGAAAGAAAGAAAAAATGGCGAGCGAGTGTTTGCTTTATCTGCCTCATCTGCCCCAGCGGAAGCAACGCGTCGCGTGTAATGCTATTTCAAAATGAGGTGTGATAGCGGTTATCTTAGCGTAGGTCGAGTGCACGGATGGTTCGTTTTTTCGCCTCAGAACCTGTCCCAACAAAAAAGAATTGACAAAATCAGCTCGAAAGTTCAAAGGGGCGTTTTGCATTGCCCCAGTCGCAATGCGTTTTTCTAATGTACAGAAGGCCAACGTGATCCTTGCCTTGGGAGCGGCAAATGGCAATAAGAGAAAGGCCTCAAAGATTTATGAGTCGTGGAAGTTTGGCGCTAAACCCAACGCATCGACCATCATCAGAAATTATGAAATCTTGAGACAAACCGGCTCTTTTCAACAACAGCGGCAGAGGACTCCGTCTGTGTGTACAAGCCTACGGACGGATGTTCTTGCATTTATGGCTGCAAACCCTCAAGCTAGCGTGCGAGACGTGGCCGCCCAGGCACCAATTTCCAAGTCGACAGTCTGGAGGATTCTGATGGACTCGACTTTCACCCGTATCACGTTAGCCTGCACCAATGCTTGGAAGACAGGGGCTTTCAGAATCGTCTGAATTTTTAAAATTGGATCCTCACAAAATCTGAAGAGTCACCAGACTTTCTTAGCAACGTAATGTGGACAGATGAAGCCAATTTTTGCAGAAACGGCCAGGTAAATCTGCACAATGCACACTATTGGAGCGAATGCAATCCACACTGGGTAAAGCGCACTCGGCACCAGTACCAGTGGTCATTTAATGTGTGGTGCGGAATTTACGCCGGTACTATAATAGGCCCAATCTTCTTCGACCAGACGTTGACTGGACAGCGGTACGTGAACGAAATCCTGGAAGGAACGGTTGATCGCTGCCTCAGCGAGGTCCCGCTGTAATGTCTTCCACTGATGTGGTATCAGCAAGACGGGGCGCCAGCACACAGCAGCAGTCGAGCACGAAACTGGCTTGATGTGACTTTCCAAGAACAATGGATTGGACGGCACGGGCCTGTAAATTGGCCGACTAGGTCACTCGATCTTTCTCCACTGGATTTCTTTCTTTGGGGCTATGTGAAAGATCGTGTTTACACGACCGAGACGAAGACATCTGATGAGCTCAAGGCCAAGGTAACGAATGTCTGCAGCACAATTCCTCCGTCCATCATCAAGAAAGCCACTGAAGGTGTGATTAAGAGGGCTCAGTACTGCGTAGCTGCAGAAGGAGACCTGTTCGAACACGCCCTCTAGGAGGTAGCGAACGACAACCAGTGCAAACGAATGCACCAGTTATTAAGAAACACTAAAATCTGATGTATTGCTTTGTTTTGTGCAGGTCTCCCTATGGCCAAATCGGCACGTTTTTAAGTGGTATGCATTAAATTTATTCAACACAATGTTTTTGCCTTTTCTCTAGAGTGTACGTGGGTGGATTCCCTGTCTTCTGTTTATTTTGTTTTATTTTTGTCGTAAAAGTGTTTTACAGCACGCATACCCGAAAAATAAGGCCCTCATTGTAATTTGGCTTTGGGATGAAGCATGTTACTGCCACGAAATATTAGCGCGCCTGCACTCTTTCTATGTGGTGGGAGCAGAGCCGGGATAAATATTGTATGTCTATTTCATTGCTTTTCGCATTTCCACTTTGGTTACAGCAGCGCGTCGACTGCTTTACCAGAGTCCTTCAATGTAAAGCATTGAAGGACTCTGGCTTTACTTAGAGCCTTTTATCATGAGGATCTCGGCCGTAAGAAAGAGAAGAGCGGTGCATAATTGATAGGAACAAACCGCTCCTAAGCTGCGAAAATTGGTGTTGCTACACCTTCCATGCCACTATCAAGGGGTTGCGCTGTCCTTTCGGGTATGTGGCAGGCAAAGCAGTTGCTTTCAATTAGCTAGTTCGAGGGCGCTACTTTACGATGCAGGTGGGAGCGCCGTCACGTGGTATTTTTCATATTTCGCGGGCTTTCTTTATCAGTCAGAATAAATGAGTACGCAATTAGTTCGTCGCTGAAAATACCGCAGTTAGATTCCTCTCGTCCGTACCCACAAGTGCCTCATTGACACCTTGATGAGTAGGACAGTATTTGTCGAGTTAGATAAATAATTAAAATTAATTATCTAAATCTCATTAACGAAAAAATTACTGCCAACTAGTACACTGCACTAGAAACATTATGCACTAGGTTTCCTTCGAGCAAGGCAATTCCTCTTTTTTTAAATATTGGTGCATGATAGCTGGGACATCCTGTATAAAGGTATACATGCTTAAAGCTAGAAAGTAACCTATAACTAAGCAACCCTTCCGTGTAGACTTATGTAAACGTTACTGAGATATAGGTAACTTTTGCGCCTTATAAATTATAGGTTTCAATAATTCGAAAATGCATACCTCTATTAAGGTTTTTCTGTTGTTTTTTGAGGTGAGGTATATTTTATTTCAACTTATCGTTATTTACATCGAAGGCTGACGATAAAAGCTGCATAGAAGCAGCTTGACGAGCCCGTCAGCCCAATTCAAACGTCAGCAGCCGACGGCAAAAATGCATGCTGTACAGCTTTCACAGTAATAAACGCAAAACACACCAAACACACCAAAGTAACGCAATTCTATTGCGATAACAAAGATATGCAAAGTAAATATATATATATATATATATATATATATATATATATATATATATATATATATATATAAATATATATACATATATGCACGCTAACAACTAAAGAAAGAAACGATATTGTATTCGAAAAACATGAGAACGCTACAGGGAAATCATATTTTTGCTGTGAAAAAAAGACAAACAAGAAAAAGAGAAACGACGAGGCACATACTGAAACATACAAAATGCAAATAGTGTCAGTTTACAAAAAAAATGCACTGGTAAAGAAAAAGTGATAAAGAAGTATACATATGAGCTACTGCATACCCAGCTTAGAGCGTAGTTACGGGAACAGAGGTGGGTGGTCAGGGAGGAAGTGGCACACCTCGATTATCTGGCAGAGTGTTTCTACTACTGAGCTGAATTGACATTCAGCGTCGTGGAGATTCGGGTGCATTGAGTGACGACGCGTCGGATGGTATGAGCCGTAGGGTAGGTGTTCCACGGAAAGTTCAGGGTGCGGTGTGAGTAGGGTCGGTCCCTGAAGGCGATTATGCTGGGTGAGCGTGACAAGCGGGCGGCTGCCCTCGCGCAGCTTCATAGCATGACGGGGGGGGGGGGGGGGGGAACGCAGGCCTGTTGGTGCACGTGTTCGTTGCCCTCCATGGAAGCGTGAGCAGGTGTCTAGACGAGCTGAATAGAACCGGTTGGGCAGTGTTTTTTCAGCACACACAGCGTAGCTCGGGACACCCACCCTGACTGGTATTTCGGCTAGGCTTGCTGGAAATCGGTGACTACCTTCCGAACGCATGGTTTATCGACAGCCAGGGTGATGGCTGCCTCTTCTGCTGCCGTCATGTCTTGGGACTTCAGTGAGGCACACACAAGGAGATTGATTCTGCTGGTAGCCACAATGATGGCATACTGCTCCGAACGGCTCCGAACAGACGGCTCCGAACATCGAGGGCTGGCCTTCGATGTTCGGTCCTGTCTGTGTAGATAACTCCATGATCCACGCCAAGGGCGGTGCTGAATGCTTTTGCCCGTGCTTGTCGGTGACCGTCGTGGTGTGAGGGGTTCATATTTCTAGGTAAGGGAGGGAGCATCTTAGTTCTTATCGCCAAGAATCCGGGAGTACATCACGCGGAGTGATATTTTGTGCTGCCCAGCCAATCTGGTGAAGGATGCGGCGACCCAGTACAGTTCTGCTCAGCCGGAGCTTCTTCTTCTTCTTCTTCTTTAATACCTGATGGAAAAATAGGAGAGGTTGACGCTTTATAGAAGCGCCGGCTACTCCTTCTCGCGAAAGTTACTGTTCGTAATAAACATTTCAAGAGCCTCAAACTCACTGGCCAGTTCGGCGAAGGCAGCTCTTGCGGGAGAGTTCTTGCAATGATTCAAGGAGTCAATGCACACAATATACTGCCAAACGCAAATGTGTCCCTGATGTCCCTTAATAGGAGTCCCTTAACTATGGTAGACACTTGATGGTGGTTAGGGGAAACGGAGCTTCTGGTTAAAAAGATGGCCCTCTATCAGCCCTTCCACCGTGTACTGGAGACCCACCCCATCCTAAGCAGCCTCTCCGGAGACGCACTCTTGGGAAGACTAATGGCCCGCTTAACCGCATTTATAATCATCATATCAAGCATCTTTTTGTCCTCCTTGCCGAGAAGATAGGTGTGACGTAATTGATTCTATAGAGGACAAAAGCTTCAATTAATCGAAGGGTATTTGCTTCCTGGAGGCCTCGCGTCTTGGTGAGAACTCGCCTGATCATGTGTATGATTTGATTAATGTTGTGTTTGGGGCGCTGCAAGGATCGTCGCTCTTGGTGTTGGACTGGAGATATTGTTGGACTTGGTGTTGCCCAGGAGGAGGAGGAAAAATTTTAGTGAGAGCCTGGTGATGTGGGAGTGGCTCCTCAGTCCAGGAGACCATTGGACGACCTCGCTGTCTCAGCCCTGGACACCAGGAGTAGCTGTGCATTCAAGTCTGCACTGGTCGTCCGGTTCTGCCACAGCTCAGGGAGGGGAAGGAAAGTCGGTAGAGGGGGCAGGGCTGGGTTGTGTGCGCACCCCAGAATTATGTTTATGAGGGTACATGGGTTACGGCAGAGTTTACATGTGGCAGCGTATTCGGTGCAGTGCATCCGATCTAGCCAAATTGGGTGAGGAAAGGTGTTTGTTTGTTTGAAGCCTCCGGAGTATTACTTCTTCTGTTTTAGTAACCTGCGGGTAAGGAGGGGGAAAATGTTGTCTTGATGTGCGGCAATGTTGGGTGATGTCTTTTTTGTCTTGAAAGGTCTTGAAATGTGAACAGGGGAACTAGACTTGTTGTTTCCTCAGAGGCCTGAGAGGAGAGTTCGCAGGCTTTTCTATGGGCAAAGTGATTGCCCGGCAGTGAGGGGTGTCCCGGGGTCCACAAAATGTCGATCTTCTTGTTGGAGGCGTGTTGAGCCAGGAGGTTCCACGTAGTTGAAGTCACGTAATCTTATAAAAAGCTGCGACAGACGGCTTGACAGTGCGTAATTAGAATCATTGCGGGTGTTTGAGTGATGGCAAGTGCCACAGCAAATTCTTCCGCCGCCCAGATAGATGTGGTCTTGATTGAGGCGCAGGTGATGATCTTGTCTTTAGTGGTTGCCATGGCTAAGTGATTGGACGGATGTCAGGATGACGGCGAATACCTCCTGACTACAGTGGTATGATTGGGAGACGCGCACCCCAAAGAATTACGGCATTTGTGGCTAAAAATACACGGACCCGGTGTAGAGCGCTTGGGGCCTTTTACTTCTTCTTCTTCTTCTTGTAGGCCCACGATCTGGATGATAGGGCTCGGGGTGATGGCCTGGTCATCGAGGATATTTGAGTGTCGTCCTTGATGTGTCGTTTGGCGTAAGGGCGGACGACAAGGAGGTCTGATTTTTGAGGTGAACACTGGAGGGCACAAGACTTCAGCATACTGGTGTAGTACAACTGAGATTGCATGCGTTGGCGTGAGCTTTTTTTTGTAAGTCCTAGCGCATGCTCAAGGTGCGGACACTGCCGCTAGACATGGCGCGGGCGGAGCGCACAGTCGCGCGAGAGGTCGCGTTACGCTATCACGTGGCATTAGCGAGAGCGCAGGGGTCAACCCGCAGATGTGCTTGGCGAGTGTGCCGCCGGTCTTCCTGTTTGGACATCGGCTCGTAGCTCAATCGGTAAGACAACGGGTTCACGCTCCATTACTGTATTAGTTCCAGGTTCGATTCCTGGCGGTGCCAGTAACTTCTTTTATTTGTTCGCGCGAGTATTTCTGCTGACAGTAACGGTCGCGGAAGAACCTTTGGGGCGTAGAGGCAAAAAGCTTTGCTTTAAAAAATATTCCTAGGTAAAAGGTAATCGATTCATAATCTCTAATAATAATAAATAGTTCGTCACGCAGTATAACCGGCCGCCAACCTCTAAGCAGACCTCGAACAAAAAGAACACCCGTGTATGGCAGGAGCAGTTTATGTTCGGTAGTTGTGAAAAAATAATTTAAATACACCCGCAGCATGGAGTTGCACTATCGTGTCTTCGAAAGTACCGATCGTAAACCCAACCGCCATATACGCATGTATTTCTCGCAAAAATTAAAAATGTTCGAGCGCCACAATGGCGCCGGGCAATTTACTCAATGTACTGTGTTGATGCCATCGCAACTGTAGCAGGCGCCGCGGTGGCTCACTGGCGAAGGCGTTGTGCGGCTGAGCCCAAGGTCGCGGACTGGATTCTCAGCCACACTGGCCGCTTTTCTGTGGACTCGAAAAGTAAAAACGCCCATGACTTCGAGATTTAGTTGCACGTTAAACATCCCAGGTGGTCAAAATTAATCCGGAGCCCTCCACTGCGGCACGCGTATTCGGCGCCTTAAACTTCATAACCAATCGTAATCAATCACGGCTGAGGCAGCGCGCTGTTGATAAAGCGGCAGGCCAGTTGAGACTCGCGCTAGAGAACGTACTCTTTTGATGTCCTCAACCTTCTTTGTTGCGCACAGCGTCATGTGAGCAGTTTCTTTGTGGACGCTCCAGGCTTTGATTTTAAAGATACACCTGAACTATCATGGCACCCCGTGTCGTACACTCGA
>NW_027526362.1:259237-294206 GCF_048455015.1 Haemaphysalis longicornis
GGCACTGGAATCTACTTCAACGGCAGCTGCTATACAACTGCAATCGTAAGGCGCTGCCCTACAGGACCATGTAGATGACCAATGACCAGTCAAACACGCCACTAAGTCATCCCCAATGCACCATGGCGGTGCACACAAGACTGGCACATTGTGTCTACAAATCAGAACTAATGCGCTATAAAGCTTCACGTATAGCCCGTATTAATGTCCCTAAGCCTCATCCTTGTCAAAGACGGGAAGCGATTATTCATCGGGCGTACGTTGTGTCCTCTAAAACAAACTCTCTACATCGCTGCGTAGAAAAAGGGCTGCTCATATTTCCCGTGGTAATTGAGAGCGCCAATGCGCCCCCCCCTTGCACGAACACGCACTCTGAGGTGGACGGCAAGCCTGTCTAACGGCATATGCTCATCGATCGTCAATATCTGGCGGCAGAACGGTGCAAATGTAACACCTTCAATGTGCCATGCGGCTACATTGTCGCTACGCTATCGCCTCGTTACGCGCAGACAGTGCAAATGCAGTTCACTTGCTAACCATGTTACTTCTGGCCAGGTTGAATCACAACATGCATGCTCCCTTGCCTTTGCTGTGTGCAATTTGTTGTTGGTGCGTACCGCGTATTTTTCTGTTTGTGTGCGTTTTTGTGTAATCGCTTGTTCCACCCGTTTCCACTCGGTATCCTTTCCATTAGGAGCAGCCAGCCAAGCTCTTTACAGGGGAAACTTTGTTAAATCTCCCGCTGGCTATGCGCCAGTCATGGTCATCATCGTGGATTTACCATGCGAGTAAAAAGTTATCGTCCCCGCTAAGGGCAGCCATGGCCCAGGTCTCGATTGCGTCGTTCTTCCGCTATATATTCTGGTGCCGAAACCCGGGAGAATGAACACGTGCGGCGAAGGAGACCATGCGACGTCTCCTCCGGCTAACCCCATGATTTGACTACCGTTGACCGCCGTTGCCCCGCCCTCAGCCGGATGTCGCCATGCCTGACACCCTGACCGCCTACTTACGACCGACGGGAACCTTCAACGGGACGCAGATACGCATCGTCACGTGCAGGGTACCACGCTTGGGATCAGCTGTACGTCCCCCGAGCACCAAGCTGGTTACGACCTGGACGCCCTGCGTTCGTTGAGGAAGGTTCTTCGCACTGCCGTTACGAGGCTGCTAAAGGCAGCGACCCAGCTCCGGCAAGCTCCTTCACCGTCTGCATTGGACTTGCTTGAGGCAATCAACGAGCTCGATCGGAAAGACGCCGAAGTTAGCAAGCTGAACGAGGCGATAGGTGAGCTTCTCGAAGGAGACGAGTTTGAACATGATTTGTACGACGTAATGCAATATCAGAAAAGGATATGCGGGGCCCTCAGTCGGTTGCGGTCGACCTTGAGCGATCTGCGGACACCCGGCATTATATGTACCGGCGAGGGCACCTCACCCTATCCAGACGACACTTCCCACGTCGGCTCGCGTACGTCGACCTCGCGAGTAGTTCTGCCGAAGTTGATCGTGACGGTCCACAGCCACCTGGACGTTCCCAATACTGACAACGTGCAGAAGCCGGATACGTCGATGTTCACGTCTACCACGCTGTCTGCAATGTCGACTTCTGATAGCATGAGACCAGGCCGTTTGTTGGACTACAACTGCTCTAGGGCGGAAATGCAAGCAGATCCAGTTCCGTCCAATGCGACGTGCGATGCAGAGAAGAGCTTCTTGCTCTATACAGAACGAGAGAAGACATTGCCTCCACCGTGTGAGTTCGAACATGCATTCGGTTCAGACATAACGAAAGGCGAATGCTTAGCAGAACTTATTGAAGAAAGCCGAACAGCTCTAAGCGACGAAGTAGTGCGGTCGGTTGTACCCAAGTGCCAAACTGAGTCGTTGCATTTCACTGATGTTGGGAAAGCTGAGGAACCCTTGCTCACCGCTTCTGCGCTATGCCAGGAAACAGCGAGAACTGGTCGAGAACAACCAGAACTGTACAGTGACCTGAGAGCGAGCACGAAAAGAAACTCGTCGAGACCAGAAACTGCAAGGCCGATCCGAGGTCGGTGGAAAACTGTCGTAAGGACGCGGCTGGACTCGTTACACCCGTGCTACCATCCCACCGAGACATTTACAGTTGCCCGACAACAGCTTTCCGGCAATGGCTGCAATGCTGCAAGACAGCACACCTTTCAGGACGCTAGGCGCAGAGTTTGGTTGACATCCGATTCGGCTTTTGGAGGCCAGGCTGCAATACCCAAGGCGGCAAGACGGCTCAAGCACCGCTGGAGACGATAAGGGACAGCGTTTGCCGGCAGCTGTACAAGGAATGACCTTCTGGACCGATAATTAGGTTTGTGGACCTGTTGTTCACTCACTATGAACTATCTTGCAGGCCTGGGAGGATGGTGAAATCTCCCAGCCGGGTGTTCGCCGTGCCGCAGTGCAAAGTTTCAGAGTTGTGATGCTCCAAAAAACCAGATTCGCTTGTTCAAGCTGCGTCGGACGACGGAGATGTTCAAGAAGTGTCAAAGTGAGCATGTAGTGACCAGAGTGGAGATGTTCAAGAAGTGTCAAAGCGAGACATCAACGCGTACTGACCAGAGCCCACATGGCGCTCAAGCTTTCCGATTATCTGTGAGACTCTCTGCGCGTATATCATGCGGAAAGACACGTACTAGATGGCTATGAATTGTAATTTGGCCGATACGCACTCGTGGTCCCAGCTGGAGATGCTATCGACTGGCCAGCAAGTACAGTTGCGCGCTTCTACAGAGGCAGACACGAACTTTGCGCGCACGGGAGGATGTTAAATCTCCCGCTGGCTATGCGCCAGTCATGATCATCATCGTGAATTTACCATGCGAGTAAAAAGTTATCGTGCCCGCTAAGGGCAGCCATGGCCCAGGTCTCGATTGCGTCGTTCTTCCGCTATAGACTTCTACTTTATCCCTTTTTTGTTTCCCACCCTCGCTTTCGGATGCTTTCGCATGTGGTCTATATAAGGAGTGCATAAGTGACTTGGGTTCGTGCGTTCTATGGCTGCCTTTCTGAAGAACCTATTTACTGTCAGCCCGCAGTATATTTGTTGAACTAAGGATGTGTCCCGTCTTTTTTGCGGAGTTTTTTAGTACTGCAAACGGAGTACCTTGCCTTCAACGGTGGGTCTGTCCGGGCTTGTTTCTGGCGTACATTAAGAATCAGCAGCGTCGGCTTTATCAAAAAAAGAAAAAGAAATTGCCAACCACAAGTTTCACATTTCAAAGGATGTATCGCGATACCCTGCTGTAGAGAAAACGCCTGGTTTGTGTTCTCAGAAGCTATACGTCCAGTCGATGTCCGAGATGTGCTGAGATGGAGTAGTTCCGGAAATTACGGCAGCACTGTTCACCCGCAGTTCAAACATAAACCATACAAATGAAAACCACCATGGTTGTTAATATCAACAAATGCATTCTTGCTTCAACAAAATTATGAGCAACAACTAACACCGTTGCAGCTCAATAAAACGTTTTCACCACCACCATCTACTCTATGAGGGCTGCTCCACCTTCAAGAGCCTGTTCATTCCTGATCGAAGCTGCCTAGCACACAACCGAAAGGTGCACGCGAATTTTGAAGAAAGGTAGACGCTCATTTATTACGTACTAGCTATGACAAGTAAATAAAATTTGGCGTAATGATTGAGCCTTCTTAAGTGTGAATTGTCATATAAATGTCATAAATATAAAACTAGAGTCACTGTGGTTTTCTGTAACCGTAGTAATCCCAGAAATCACGTAGTGACAGCCAAAAGGATTCTGTAACGCAAAGAACTTACCTTGCAACTGACTAATTATGACAAATTATAGAAAGGACAGAATCATCGTACTGGCCAAGTGCCATATAATTTGTGCCAGGAACGTTTTGATAAAACCGGCCTTACCGCTGTTTTTTTTTCTGGCATTGGCCGTAAATTGGTATTCACCCAGAACCAGTACAAATGCATGAAAACCTCCAACATTACTCCACCTTCAGAAATATCAATCTGGCTTCACCTCGAGGCGTTCTTTCTTGCGCACAGGTAACAGGACGAAACCAGAACGATAGGGATGGTAGTTCACAAAACGTCAAGCAACTTGCTGTTATCGTTGCAGCATATACGAAGAACAGATTCCAAACAACAAAACGCGTACTACTTCATGTAATAAAACCTACTCACAAGACCAAAGGAGAGCACGACGAACATGAACAAACTACTGGCTTGCGCTAAGTAATATTCACTTAAAATGACCCTGCCAATAATGAAACCCATGAAACACCGAATTCATTACATTTCGAAAACGGGCAAGACAATAGCAGGCCGCATTTTGCTGCCCCAGTGAAATTGCCTTTACCGCAACAAACGCCGTTTTTAAAAGCGCGCCTCGGAAGCCCCGTGCAGGGTACTTCTCTCGCGCCGCACTAGATGGCATCCCACTACTGGTCAGGAGAAAGTGTACTGAGGCATCTTTTTTCGTATATGTTGGCCCACCGCAACGGCGCGAAGGACGAACGCGCAACAAATTGCATTCCGGTTCTCTCGAGACTACAGCAGTTGAAAAAAAAAAGTTTACATCGAACACATATCCAGGGAAGTATTTACTGAAAGTCGTAGCTCCTGTCGCAGAGCCTCCGGGCGGAAATAGCCAAAAAACACAGTTTAAAGCGAAGCTTTTAGCCCTTCACTGATGCCGTCGTTAGTCCCTCTAAAATACATGGCAGGTAATCCAACTTTATCTGACGTTGATGGTGATCGTCAGTGAAGCGAATAGAAATTAAACGCTTGCCGGAGTCGGAATCGGACCTGGGTTCTTCGCGTTACGAAGCGGCCGTCTATCCGATTGCGCCTTTCTAGCTCAGTCGAAGCAGTTTGAATTTGGAAAGGGGTGCGTGAACCTGCATAATTAGAGAGATAATGCATCCCCCCATCTTTTGACGACGATAGTTGAACACTAGGGAAAGCCATGGAATGCCCGTATCAGTAACGCACGAGACAGCACAATCCCAGTGAGTAAACCCTCCCTATAAGAAACACCTGATGGTAAGGTAATGTAACAGCGCGAGATGTGGGTCCGCTTGCTCCTGGGTTGGCCGGTTTGGTGTTGCACTTGATATTAGAACATTTCGTGTTCCCCCGTCGGTGTCGTTTTCACAGTGGGGTAGTTGATTTTTTAAAAACAGCCCTCACCCCTGCGCGTAGTATTCCCAAACCGTATCTCGTAGGGGCCCAGGCCGACCCCACCCCCCAAGCAGCGACGCAGCACCGTGATGTCACTTCCTCTATGTGCGCGACTTCATGCGACGTGAATTTTTTTTCTTTTTTCCCCCTTCCCTCGTTTCGGCTGCTTTGCGGGCGGCCGATGGCTTCGCTGCGTGCGCGGGGCTGGCCTGCGGCGCTGGGGAAGCTGACGCACATGTGATAGAAGGTAACCTTTTGTACCTGGGCCCCTGAGATCTCCGAGCTTGCCTGCAAGTTGGCGCTGACCTCCCGTCGTGTTCCTAAATAAGCGCTCTGCTCGGTGCTCTAAGTGCGCGCAATCGGATGGACACTTTCACGTACATGTCGCTACTATATACGTTCCGGAAAGCAAACACTCTTATTACAGTGAAGACAAAAACTTGTTTTAGTCTTTTGTGGCCGCGCTGCTTCCCGGCGGCCGATAGTTTCGCTCCGAGCACGAGCCTGGCGTACGCGCTAGGAAGCTGAAGCTCACTCTCTGCGCTCTCTCGCGCGGCTGCAGTCCCTCGTCTGCCTATTCACAGTTTAGCTAGCGCTCGGCGCGTTGCTCAAAGTGTGCGCTCGGGTGGATGCTTTTGCACGTGCATGTTGTTAGTGTTTAGGTTCCGGAAAGCAAGCACTCCCATTAAAGTGACGACAAAAATGTTTTTTAAATGCGAATGCATTTATTAGTCGGGGGTTGTCTTGCGTCCATCGAGCGGCGCGCTCCTACATTCCTCCAGCGCGAGCGCACGTGAGCGCGCGCCTCGTAGTTCTGCCTTCGTCGTCGTCGTCGTCGTAAATGCGAATGCATTTCTTAGTCGGGGGTTGTCGTGCTCCGTCGGCGTGCGCCCGCAGGTGTTATCTCTCGCGCTCAATGCTGAACGCATGCGCTTGAAGCGAGCTGTACTAGTTTGCTCGAAGCGGCAAGGACTGCGAGTACTGCGGTGTTAGTCTCGTGTCTAACGTGTATGGGAACTTGATATCGCACGCCGTTGCCACGTCTCCCGTTCGAGACACGTCTCCGTACAAGGACTTGTACACCCTTGCCTACACCGGAGACGGAGTCTTTGTGGTGACCGTGTACCTCGCGCCCGACCTCGCTCGAGACGCCGTTGCCGCGCAGCTGGACGCGGCTATGGAAAGTGTGTGCGTACGCTCCGAACCCTCTGACCCCATAGTCTTGCTTGGCGACTTCAACGTTGACGTGCGCAAGAAGAGTGGCGAGTGGCTAGTCGAGTACATGCAGACCAGGCACTCTATGCATTGTCTCTCTGCCGGCTTCGACACGTGCCCCACTATTATTCACGGGAGTTGCATTGATCTGGTCTTTACGCGAAACTGTGACGCGCGTATGCTTCTCAAAGACCCTTTGACCGTGCACTTTAGCGATCACAAGGCAGTGATTGTGGCCGTCAGGTACAACGATAACACAAACAGGTGCTGATGAATAAATGATTACATTCACACTCTCATCATTAATTACGCCATTACTCGCAACACACTCATCGGTGCACCCAATGCATTCGCATTTCGGCACGATTCCCTTCGGGGAGGTGCGGGAGAATTTTTTGGTCTTGGGTGGTCATTTTGACTCCGTACCCAAGCGTATAACGTTTGCTCTCATTCGGTCGAAAGCACACGCGTTCGTCGGTCACTTGTCTGCTGTGAACATCAGTGAGCGTGTTATTCGCCATACTCGTCTGGGCCTCGCACTCGCGCAGAAATGCCCATCACAAGGTCCGCTCTAATAATTGTGTGCGCCAGGCGCGTCCCCCGCGCATTCACGCGGTTGTCGCGCAGCTTATAACTTCTGCTTTATGGATGAGCACGAGCAGCCGCTTGAGGTCCTCAAAGATACCGTCGCGTCAACAGATCATGAGTATGTGTTTCGCGCGAACGTACCTGACGAAGTAGCAGTAAACGCCTTCATGGACACGTAGAGCGGCTGCACCAACACTACCTGGATCGTCGAAAAGGTCCAGAAACGGGGCGAAAGGGATACATATAAACACACACACACATTATATATATATATATACAGAAAGAAATCCCGGCAGTCTACAATGCCAAAGAAGGCATAGGGCCCCTCATTTCCAAATCTATACATATGTATATATATATATATATATATATATATATATATATATATATATATATATATATATATATATATATATATATATATATATATATATATATATATATATATATATATATATATATATATATATATATATACATATATATATATATATATATATATATATATATATATATATATATATATATATATATATATATATATATATATATATATATATTGTAATGAAGTTATAACGGCCACTTCCTTACATGGGTGTGTGTCGTGCACGTCTCGCGTCAGACGATGTATGTGCTTGGATATGGGACAATCCACCACAAGTGGGCATGTGCTTGAATGTGGGCTAGACAGCCCCATCGAGAGCGCTGTGCGCGAGACTGGTGCCAAGACCCGAGAGCTCGCTTGGACGCGTTGGGACTCCGCGATAGTAAGGCCTTGGCTTCCTGCCAATAAACCCCACTATATTTTGGTGGAAGTCGTACACCTTACAAGGTCCCCAACCTGGAATTACGCAGCAAGCGAGTGCTTACACCCGCAGCTGGAGGAATCGACCAGGAAATGGCGTCGCCGCAGCCCGCGCCCATCATGTGCTCCGGTGTTCTGCCCCAACGCTAACCTCCCCACTTCAGCGGCAAGGATGATACCGACGCAGAGGACTGGTTGTCCTCTTACGAAAGGGTGAGCGTTCATAATAAATGGGATGACGCCATGAAGCTGAACAACGTCGACTTGTATCTGGACGAATTAGCCCGATTGTGGTTCCGTAACAATACAACCGATGTGCGAACTTGGTCGGATTTCAAGGCCCGATTCTTGGCAGCGCTCGCTCGACCCGCTGTCCGCAAGCTTCACGCTGAGCAACGCCTACGCACGCGAGCACAGCAAGAAAACGAGACATACACAAGTTATATAGAAGACGTCGTCGACCTGTGCAGGCGAGTGAATCCTGAGATGCCCGAGTGCGATAAAATCAAGCACATTCTAAAGGGCATTGAGGACTATGCCTTCCAGATGCTCCTGGGAAAGAACCCGCAGACTGTCAGCGAGGTTACAAATTTGTGCCTAAGCTACGACGCACTGTGAAAGCAGCGCGTTTTCACACGCCAGCGTCCGTCGCCGAATGATGACTTATCTCGAGGGTCGCTGTCTTCCTTAACCTTACCTACTGACCTTTCGTGCCTTTTGCCCCACATTGAGCAGTTCGTACGCGAAAAAGTTACGCGACAGCTGTCCCTGCTCCCCAGTGCTTCAGAGTCTGCGTGTCCTTTGCCTGCGAATGTGCGCCGCCTAGTCCGAGAGCAGGTTGCCGAGACGCTTCCTTCAATCGGCCAACTGACGCCTGTGCCCGCGCCTGTGACTTCCGCCGTAGCAGCCCCATTTGCTTCGCCTTCGACGGTGTTCTTCGCACCATCCGTAGTGGCATCTCTCGAACCCCAACTGGCAGTGCCCCTTGCGCCCCCGGTGGCCTCACCTCTTGCGTCTCCTGGAACGGTACCGTTAAGTTATGCTGCAATCGTCCGACAGCTGCAAGCAGACGTTTTCCAGCCTTACTACCGCACGACAGATCTGCGGACGATGGCGTATAACCGACTGCTACCTCAAACACCGAACCCCTGGCGCACTCCCGACAACCGCCCCATTTGCTCCGCATGTTGCGCTCCAGGACACGTGGCCCGGTTGTGCCGCCCACGGCCATCGTTTTCTAACGACGTCCCACATCGAGCGCCCAACTATGGACCCCAGCAGTAGTTCGCTCGAGTTGACACGGGTGCGAGACCGAGTTCACACCCTGCGGACCAACCGCCCTTTCGCGCCGCCGCTCCTCGTCCCCGGGTACCCGTTCCCTTTCCCCCATGCGCCCTCGCCAGAATCCACCCGCCGAGGGAAACTGACGGCTGCAGTTCCCGAGGCAAGAACTGCAACGATGTCTAAATGCCGAAGTCCTCGTTCCTCACCCGCCAATGTTATTGAACTGACTGTTGAAGGTGTAGCCGCATTAGCGCTTGTCGATACTGGTGCCGCTGTGTCCGTCTTAAGTGAACGCCTCTGCCGCTCATTGCGAAAAGTCACGACGCCACTCTCCGAACTTACTCTCCGAACCGCAAGCGCGCAAAAGGTCAAACCATTAGCCATGTGCACCGCTCGTGTAGCTATCCAAAACATCACATACGTCATGGAGTTCCTTGTCCTTCCCTCGTGTTCTCATGACATCATCCTCGGATGTGACTTCTTATCACGTCATCACGCCATCATTGATTGTGCTCGTGCTCAGATCGAACTATTTCCGTCATGCGATCCGCCATCGAATGACCTTTACGTCAGGTTAATCGTGACGGACGACACGTCCCTTCCGCCCAGTTCCTCCGTGCTTGTGCCTGTTTCTTGTGACGTCAAGCATGATTCAACTGTTGTTTGCACGCCATCGAGTATATTTTCGTCTCGGAAATGCCTGCCTTTGCCCGCTGCTGTCCTCTACGTCCAATGTGGGTCCAGTGTGATTCTTGTCGGCCACCCGTCATCTTGCCCTTCAATATTATATCGTGGGGAATGTCTCGGGTACGTGGAAGCTCTCGACCCCATTCTGGTCATAGCCGTCTCGGAGGAATTATCCGAGTTTTCGGTGAATGTCCTGAGCCCTCATCCCAGCAAGGCAACTCCCTATGTTTTTCAACAATCCATCGATGGAGATATAACCCCAGCACAGCGCGACCGACTTCTTGCCGTTCTCGATCGATTCCGTGAATCTTTCGACAGTCATCAGACCGCCTTGGGCCGCACGTCGACTGTTGCCCACGAAATAGATACAGGATCCCACGCCCCCCTGCGGCAGCGACCTTATCGGGTGTCACCTTCCGAACGACGCATGATTGACGAACACGTCGCTGACAAGCTCACGTGCAACGTAATTAGACCCTCTTCAAGCTCCTGGGCTTCGCCCGTTGTGCTTGTCACAAAGAAAGATGGGTCAATCCGGTTCTGCGTCGATTACAGGCGTCTGAACAAAATCACCCGCACAGACGTCTACCCATTACCTCGTATCGATGACGCTCTTGATTGCTTGCAAGGCGCTGAATTTTTCTTTTCTCTCGGTCTACGCTCAGGTTACTGTCAAGTCCCCATGGCCGAATCTGATCGCTGAAAAACTGCCTTCGTGACACCTGATGGACTTTACGAATTTAACGGCATACCTTTCGGACTTTGCAACGCACCCGCAACATTTGAGAGAATGATGGACGGTGTTCTACGAGGCCTCAAGTGGAAAACATGCCTTTGTTACTTAGACGACATTGTCGTGTTTTCGCCAGATTTCACCACTCACCTGGAGCGCCTAGAACAGGTCTTTACCTGCCTCACGTCTGCTGGGTTACAACTCAACTTGAAAAAGTGCCGCTTTGCTGCTCGCGAACTGACCATTTTGGGTCATGTCGTATCAAAAGATGGCATCCTTCCCGACTCAAGAAGCTTCGCGCAGTCGCCGAATTTCCGAAACCAACCACGATTAAAGACCTCTGAAGTTTCGTCGGATTATGTTCCTATTTCCGGCGTTTCGTACGGAACTTTGCGACCATCATCGAACCTTTGACGAAACTCCTTAGTGGATCCAGTAAAGAACCTGTCGACTTGTCGCCTTCCTGTGAAAAAGCTTTCGTGTCTTTACGGCGTGTGCTTACGACGCCCCCAATACTGCGACATTTCGACCCCCTCCTGCCAACTGAGGTACACACTGATGCCAGTGGTGTCGGTCTCGGTGCTCGCACAACGCAGAGAAGGCGCCCAGGAGTAAGTAATTGCTTATGCCAGCCGGACTCTTACAAAGGCGGAGAGAAATTACTCAGTGGCAGAAAAAGAATGTTTGGCGATCATTTGGGCGATTCACAAATTCCGCCCCTACCTTTATGGACGCCCGTTTAACGTTGTCACAGACCATCACGCGCTGTGTTGGCTTTGGTCACTGAAAAACCCGTCCGGCAGACTTGGTCATTGGGCTCTTCGCATCCAAGAGTACGACATTCGCGTTGTGTATCGGTCTGGCCGCAGACACACGGACGCTGATGCCCTTTCTCGATGTCCCGTCGCGTCGGAAATCTCGTCATGGTGCTTCACCCACCTCGCCTACCTATGCCACCGGATCTCTCGTGTGGCTGTGGATCCCGTCCAAGACGCCCGGTCTTTCGCCGAAACTTCAAGCTAACTACCATGGACCCTACAGAGTTCTTGAGAAAACGTCCCCCTTCAATTACGTAGTCGAGCCGATCGCTGCCACGACCGATCTTTGTCGCCGAGGGCACGACAGTGCACTTCCAGCGTATGAAGCCCTACTATAGCCGCGTTTACATGAACGCGACAAAATGCGATAGCAGCGCGTCACATTTCCTAGCGCATCACGAGTAATGCGATGCGCTAGCGGTTACATGTACAGCATTCCCCCTGGTCCGATGGTGGCGCCATACGGTGTCGCACATCGAAGGTAAAGTAGGGTTTCTCGCGATTCCAAACCTTCCGGCACGGCTGGTTCTTGTTCTTTTTTCACGACGCGCATTTTCTGGCGTCTTACACTCGATTTAGGCGTTTTTAAATGCAAAGCTGCGTTTGCAGGGTTTACGTTTTTGTCAACATAATTCCTAATGCGACGCGCTCGCGTTTACATGCACTTCGAAATTCGACTTACGCGTCTAAATCCACCCCTGTCTGGCGCATTAATGCGACGCGCTTTCCTAGCGCATTAGCCCCATTTACATGGATGCGATGCGCTAGAAAATTGATGCGATGCGATGCGATGCGCCACTTGTCGCATTCATGTAAACGGGGCTTATGACCCCCTCGTCGTCGCATCGCCCTGAGTCGCCAGGATGGCTCCTCTCTTTGCCGGGGGGTGATTGTAATGAAGATATCACGGCCACTTCCTTAAATAGGTGTGTGTCGTGCACGTCTCGCGTCAGACGATGTATGTGCTTGAATATGGGACAATCCACCACAAGTGGGTATGTGCTTGAATCTGGACTAGACAGCCCCATCGAGAGAGCTGTGCGCGAGACTGGTGCCCAGACCCGAGAGCTCGCTTGGACGCGTTGGGACTCCGCGATAGTAAGGCCTTGCTATACCTTCCTGCCAATAAACCCTACCATAATATATATATATATATATATATATATATATATATATATATATATATATATATATATAGAGAGAGAGAGAGAGAGAGAGAGAGAGAGAGACCGCAATACCTTACAGCCAAGCCCACCGATTTAGGAGAATTTGCTCAAACCAAGCCGACTTTGACTCAAACTGTCGAGAACTCAAGACCGCCCTCCTGAATAAAAAATACCCGGAAAAAGTTATCGACGACGCTATTGTGCGAGCCAACCAATTAGACCGTAACGAAATCTGTAAGAAAAAAGCCCCGAACGGGAACCCGCAAACTAACTTAGTTTTAACCCACTCATCCTCCGCTCCAAGAGTGTGAACCGTGCTAAAAAAACATCACAATATCCTAATGCAAAGTGACCGCTTAAAAACCATATTCCCCGAACCACCATACGTTGTCTACCGGCGTAATAGCAATTTAGGTGACTTTCTTACTAACTCTCGTATCAACCAACCGGCAACTACTGGCTGCATGCCCTGCAATAAACCCCGATTTAAAGTATGCGCACACATGACCACTACACAGCGCGCCACCAGCACGGCTTCAGATTACTACGTAAATATAAAAGGTAACTTTAACTGTGACTCCGCTAATGTCGTATATCTTCTAGAGTGCACTGTTTGTAGGCAAAAATATATCGGCCAAACTGAAACGCCCTTCCGAATACGGTTCAATAATCACCGCTCTCATGCAAAAAGCTGTCCTTATTTGCCCCTGTAAAGACATGTGAAAAGTCCCGGGCATGCATTTGAACATCTTAAAGCAACGATTTTAGAATCTGCCTTCAAAACGCACCACGACCGCGATGTTCGGGAATCTAATCTCATTTATAAGTTTGGGTCAGCCACACTTGGAATTAATGAAAGTTACGGAAAACTAACGTGCTTATCCCTCGATTAAAATTTGCGGCTTCAGAATTTGTATAACGATGTTCATTATTCCTACCCTCCAGTTTGCCATCAGAATTCGCAGAAACTCTCCTAATACAGCAGCTTTATTAGCCTAATGCGGCTCAACAATGCCATTTGTCCTGGGGAAGGAGGCCTCGTTCCCACTACCACTTAAGAATGTTTAACTCTTTGTGATCTATTCATGTTTAACCTTTTGTGACCCTACCTATTTCCTGTTCAGTTGCTAGCTTCTGTGAAATGCTCTTTTGTGCCCCCTATCTATTCTCTTCATCCGCGGGGGGCACACTCATCTTCGCTTCCGCCCGAACCAGTCTCCCCAGCCACTGAATACCTTACTGTATACTCTTCGCTTTCTTTTCAAACCGCGGTTGTCCAGTTTCCTCCATTGTCTGAACTTTCATCCCGCGCGGCATACGTTGACCCGTCATGGTGCAACATTGAACGCTGCATTGTTAACACGACCCCTTTTTCTCTCCCTCGCTGCCCCCCCCCTTTTTTTTTTGTTTTTTTTTGTTTGTTTGTTGTTGTTTTAACATAGGCGTAGCCTGACTGTATGCACACTCTCCATTTCCGAAACATTTTCCACTCCTTCGCACAGTTTTATGCGAACCTATATAAGAAATGTGTTCGAAATGTTTGCGACAGCAAAATCATGTAACTTTACTCTGATGAAGGCAAGTCCCGTTGCCGCTACGTAAGTAAACATTGTTTGTTATTGTTCTTACTGTGTATTTCTGCGCGCTTTCTGAGTTTATCTTTCTCTAGATTTGTTTCTGCCATGAGCACTGACAGGACCAAAGCAAAGAGCATCATCTGGAAATTTCCGCAGACCGAAACCACAACAGTTGTGATCGGGGACTCCCAGACCAAGTATCTGTATCATCACTTCGATCCCCTCTGCCCTGGAACCCCCGCTTTTGTTTCTCAGCCTGGTGCATGCATTGCTGACGCACGCTCACTGATCGACTTTATCCCTGCCTCTGCCACTACAGTTTTTCTGCATGTTGGTACTAATGATCTCAGCTCTACTTCCGCTGAACATGCTTTCTCTGACTACCGCTCACTGACTGACCTCATTCTGGAATCTCGACCGAACATTTCCACTATTAACGCCAGTCTCATTCTTCCCCGCTCCGCTAACCGCCGCCGCGACTACCGCATCTCTCGCTTCGCTCGCTGCTGCAACGAAAAGGCACGCAGTTTCAACTCACTTCTTCGCGAATTTTGCCGCCACTCACGCTTTGTCCCCTTCGTGGATCATGGCTTTGAGAACCTTCCAGCCTGCCGAGTACTCGCTGCGGACGGCTTACACCCGAGCTTCGAGGGTGTGGCCTGCTGGCCGGCCACATTCATGCACTCTGTTTCATGCAACAGCGCTGCAATCCTCTGGGCTGGCGCGACTTCGCATGCACCACCGACCCAGTTGCAGCCCCGGCTGCAACTGGGTCGGTCATTTGGCAATATGCCAAATGACAGCGACTTTCCACCACTGCCTCCAATTCTATCCAGTGTAAGGACCCCGGAGCAGTGTCGTGCCAGCAGCCCACTGCCACCGCCACCCAGATCCACCGCAACCACGGCGCCCCGGGCGAGCGCCGGCGCCCCAACCCCGAAGTCCACGGACGAGCGTCGCGCCGGCGACATGCCAACCCCTACTGGCAAACCTGCAGCGGCCACAACGCCCCGAGGGAACGCTCGCGGCGACACTAAGAAGCTCCCTGACCGGCGCCGCACCAACAGCATGCCACGCCCAACCTCCGCATCTTCAGCGACCGCCGAGCCCACGAAAACCAACAGGAGCGCGTCCGCCAGACCTTCCGGGGTCCAAAATCGAGCCCTCCGTGCCACATGCCCTTACAACCTTCGAAAGAATCGGCATAGCAGCAACTGACTACAACAGATAAAAACAGGTAACGCGGCCTCCTTCCCCGTTTAAAGGCAGTTTTTAAAGCTAAGAAAAATCACCGAAAAGCGCATACGTTCGGAATTGCACGTTTCCGCTCTTGCACAGTACTTGACTGCCGCGGTCGCTCCCAGGGGTCTTAGGATTAGAATAAAACCTGCTACTACCGAACTCTCCCCGTCCAACATGAATAAATGGAAACAGGTACTCGATAACGCATCTTTACAATTAACTGAAATAATCCTCAATCACTACGAAAATACGGCCCATTCTCTCCGAAAGAAAGAGGAACTACTTAGTCAGGAACTAAGCAAAAGAGAGTTGAACCTTTTAAGCAACTACGAATCTAAGATGGCCTCCCCCATATCCCGAACAAAAGACCGAAAGTTTAACCGAGATAAGATTTCTAACACTGGCCACATGCGTAAGAACCTAACAAGCTCCGGCAGTAGTAACTGCCCCAACTCTGACAATACGGCCGATAATGTCACTACGACTGTAATAAATGCTTCGACTACTGCACCCCAAACAGTTCAGTTAAACCCCTGTACTAATATTTTTCCCTCGCCTGCCGTCACAAAAGAAAACCTTACCGGGAATGTAATGAACCTTCCAAGTATAACCCTCTCCCCAGCTCAGACGAACGTCTTGTCAAAGGGCCTAAACTTTTGCCCGGCTACTGGTGGTTTTGATGAATTTCAACTTTTTAAGGACTTAGATAACTTCGCCAGAAACATGAGGCTACGAGAATACTTCTACGGTCACCCCGCGACGGAAGAAGCCCGAAAACCCTACCTAGCTATAAGCACTGGACCCCTCCCACACAGCGTGATAGTTGCCTCGACATGTACAGCCGGTAAAACGCTTGTCTACAACAGCGATTTCAACTTCCATCAGCTACATCCGAAAACTGCCGAAACATACTCGTTCCAAACATGTCGGAGGCAAAAGCAAAGGGCTAAGACTTCAGAATTCCGCAGTAGTCTTATTCAAATCCCGCTCCGGCAGGGCAGGATAGGGCTGAGAGTACGAACGATGTGTTATAGACAAGCCTTTTACCGGCTGTACATCAAAGCTGTCCAACGCGATGTGCGAAAAGCATACCAAACACAAATTTCTTTCCACCACAACATGACTACCAACGAAAAGAAAGCCCTAGAGGAACTCGCAAGCTGTCCCGACATAATTATTAAACCTGCCGACAAGGGGGCGCAATCGTAATCCTTGACAAAACCGACTATGTTAACGAGGCCACTAAGCAACTATCAGTATCGACGTTCTATAAAGCACTACCCAATGATCCCACTCAAGATTATAGGCAAATTGTCAAAGATAAACTTGCTGACCTTGTTAAAAATTAAACAATAACTGAAACCACGGCTCGTTCCCTGATCCCCTGAAGCCGAGTAGCCGGTAAATTCTATCTTCTCCCAAAGATTCACAAGGTGAACAACCCAGGGCGCCCCATTGTTTCTGGCATTGGCACTGTTACCGAAAACCTCTCGCGCTATGTGGATAATCTCATTTGCGACATTCCGTCCAGCTTTCCCTCCTTCATTAAGGATACCAATGACTTTCTCTCACACATCTCAAAAATTGAAATTCCTGATAACTGCCTTCTAGTCACACTTGATTTTGCGTCACTGTAAACTAACATCCCCCATGAAGATGTCATCGCCGCTGTATCCCTTGCGTATGAGCAGTCATCGTGCGACAAACCTATCGATTCTTCTGCTCTCCAAACATTCCTTAGGCTTATTCTTGAACTTAACAATTTTGAGTTCGACGGAGTTCATTACGTGCAAGTCAGCGGAACGTCAATGGGAACTCGAATCGGACCTAACTACGCTAATATCTTTATGGCTCACCTCGAATCAAACTTTCTTGACACCCAAAATTTAAAGCCAATGCACTATAAAAGGTATATTGATGACATATTCATGATCTGGCAACACGGTGAGGCGGAGCTCCTCACCTTCATTGAGGCATTTAACCTAGCCCATCCTAGTATTTCCCTTGCTCATTCCTATTCGGAACACAGTGTAAACTTTCTGGACGTCACCGTTACTACCTTCCAAGGTCCGCTTCAAACTAAACTGTATAGAAAACCGACAGACACGCGGCAGTATTTGCACTTCCGAAGTGAGCCATGTCAGACACTGCAAGACAGCAATACCTTACAGACAAGCCCACCGATTTAGGAGAATTTGCTCAAACCAAGCCGACTTTGACTCAAACTGTCGGGAACTCAAGACCGCCCTCCTGAATAAAAAATACCTGGAAAAAGTTATCGACGACGCTATTGTACGAGCCAACCAATTAGACCGTAACGAAATCTGTAAGAAAAAAGCCCCGAACGGGAACCCGCAAACTAACTTAGTTTTAACCCACTCATCCTCCGCTCCAAGAGTGTCAACCGTGCTAAAAAAAACATCACAATATCCTCATGCAAAGTGACCGCTTAAAAAGCATATTCCCCGAACCACCACGCGTTGTCTACCGGCGTAATAAGAATTTAGGTGACTTTCTTACTAACTCTCGTATCAACCGACCGGCAACTACTGGCTGCATGCCCTGCAATAAACCCCGATGTAAAGTATGCCCACACATGACCACTGCACAGCGCGCCACCAGCACGGCTTCAGACTACTACGTGAATATAAAAGGTAACTTTAACTGTTACTCCGCTAATGTCGTATATCTTCTAGAGTGGACTGTTTGTAGGCAACAATATATCGGTCAAACTGAAACGCCCTTCCGAATACGGTTCAGTAATCACCGCTCTCATGCAAAAAGCTGTCCTTATTTGCCCCTGTCAAGACATGTGAACAGTCCCGGGCATGTATATAAACATCTTAAAGCAACGATTTTCGAATCCGCCTTCAAAACACACCACGACCGCGAGGTTCGGGAATCTTATCTCATTTATAAGTTTGGGTCAGCCACACTTGGAATTAATGAAAGTTACGGAAAACTAACGTGCTTATCCCTCGATTAAAATTAGCGGCTTCATAATTTTTATAACTATGTTCATTATTCCTACCCTCGAGTTTGCCTTCAGAATTCGCAGAAACTCTCCTAATACAGCAGCTTTATTAGCCTAATGCGGCTCAACAATGCCATTTGTCCTGGGCAAGGAGGCCTCGTTCCCACTACCACTTAAGAATGTTTAACTCTTTGTGATCTATTCATGTTTAACCTTTTGTGACCCTACCTATTTCCTGTTCAGTTGCTAGCTTCTGTGAAATGCTCTTTTGTGCCCCCTATCTATTCTCTTCATCCGCGGGGGGCACACCCATCTTCGCTTCCGCCCGAACCAGTCTTCCCAGCCACTGAATACCTTACTGTATACTCTTCCCTTTCTTTTCAAACCACGGTTGTCCAGTTTCCCCCATTGTCTGAACTTGGAGCCCGCGCGGCATACGTTGACCCGTCATGGTGCAACCTTGAACGCTGCATTGTTAACACGACCCCTTTTTCTCTCTCTCGCTCCCCCCCCTTTTTTTTGTTTGTTTGTTGTTGTCTTAACATAGGCGTAGCCTTACCGTATGCACACTCTCCATTTCCGAAACATTTTCCGCTCCTTCTCACAGTTTTATGCAAACCTATTTAAGAAATGTGTTCGAAATGTTTGCGACAGCAAAATCATGTAACTTTACTCTGATGAAGGCAAGTCCCGTTGCCGCTACGTAAGTAAACATTGTTTGTTATTGTTCTTGCTGTGTATCCGACTCTTTACTTATACTATATATATATATATATATATATATATATATATATATATATATATTGATACGAACCGTTGCATTACGTGATTCGTCGTTTTGCAACTTGTGTTGTACTATTTATACTTTTATTCTTGCTATTTCTTGTGTATACCATTTGTATTGCGTGTGTGTCGCTTACAGTTGAGACACGAACTGTGACACAATGCACGCGCATTAAAAGGCCAGACATCACAGAAATCTATATGTGGCAGCTGAAAAAAGCGTCGCAGGAAATGGACACAAACTGCTCATCTATCTCCATCAGTGGATCTCGAAAGTGACATTTTTTGCCATTTGTACTCCCAAATCACTATCCCAAAAATAGTGCGCCCAGGAAATCACTGTTTTAGGGGCGAAGCTCCTTTTGCTCAGGACCTGTCCCGTGCCTCGTTGCTGTTGCATACGGCACGGCACATTAATGATGATTGTGGCAGGATCCCCCTAGGGATTAGCCAAGCAAAGAATTGCCGAAGAGGACAAAACGTTCAGCGCATTCGTTGCTACCCAACAAGGAGATGAGGAAGAAGAAAAGGTTGTCGTTCATCGCCTGAAAACGCAAGACACGTACCAGGGGTACGTGTCTTGACACGACACAAGACGCTTGGCAGAAGGCGACGGCCAAAGTGGCTAAATTGTCACACAACGAATTCGCCAACTATCTTCAAAGAAAAGTGCTTCCCAGAGCTTTGTAATCAGTAATGTAAGCCTTGTATGTAATTTCATCGGTATGTAAACGATTACATCTTGTGTGTATATATAAAGTGCATATAATTGCATCGATATGTAAATAATAAACACCAAGTATATAGGTGTACATAAAAACACCCCTACAACAACGTGTCGACTCTTCAAATGATGTGCGGGCGAATGTTTCAGACTTTTACCGATAAGCAATGGAGCTTCGCCCCTCTCATCATCATTCACTCCGTGAAGATGGCGGAATTTTTCTACTTAGTTTTATCTCTGATGTGATGACCGCGACCTTAAGCTCACGCACAGCTACTGATTAGTCCAATCGAAACAAATATGCGTATCTTATGCAGCAAAATCTGTGTGTGCATGAAGCACAAATTGTTAAAAATGACTAATCGACATTGGCAACAGTGTGAGTGGTAGCACCACAAGTACTAATATCAAACTGCGCCCGATGGCATCAGTGCAGAGACTGGGGTCCATAGCCCTGTACAGAAGGCATATATAAAATTCCTCGAGTACTTCAGAAGCTGTACAATCCAACTATTACTTAGCCCTTGGTTTGTCTAATTGTTCCTTGTTGTTTCACAAAATTGTTCTTACCAGCATTGGAAATTATGCAGCAATTATGGCCGAGTGTTAAACGTGTATGTTTGAGCTAGTGTCTTTCTTATCAACATATCACCCTTGCAAGAACGATTCACATCTTCCATTGCTGTTAACAAAATGTCAATGTTTCCTTAGTGGCACTGTTCCTGATAAAAAATAATGCAGTTAAGGTAATGTTAACCAAATTCAACGTAATATTGCTTTTGAAATTGCCAAAGAGTAACCGCTCATGCAGCTGTAATATTTCGCAGGGGCAGGGCAGTTTGTAAATGCAGTCATGCTTAATTGGCTGCCTTTTTTGTAATCCTTAGCTGCAGCCAAAAATCGTGTTTTGAGATGTGTGCATAGTGAAAGAACACACAACCTAATTTTATACCCTTCTGTGTGCTGTAGAATGGCCTTTCAATGAGAGTGTTTGCTTTCCTGAACGTATATAATAGCTACATGTACGTGAAAGCGTCCATCCACGCGCGCGCACTTAGTCACCGAGCGGAGCGCTTATCTAGGAGCACGTCAGGAGATCAGTGTCAACTTGCAGGCGCGCAAGATTGTGGAGAGCTCAGGGTCTCAGGTACAAAAGGTTAACTTCTACCATATGTGCGGCAGCTTTCCCAGCGCCGCAGGCCAGCCCTGCGCACGGAGCGAAATCACCGGCCGCCCGCAAAGCAGCCGAAACAACGGAAGGGAGAAAAAAAAATCCATGTCGCATGAAGTCGCGCACATAGAGGCGGTGACGTCACGGTGCTGAGTAGCTGCTTGGGCGGGTATGGTTGACCTGTGCCCGTCGCGGCAATATGGTTTGGGAATACGCCACCCCTGCACCCAACCACCAAGGTAGAGGCTAAACTTTCGTGCTCTAAGAGATATTGTTAGTCACCCGGTGTCCACGAAAGGTTGCCTTCGACTCTTCTCAAACTAACCGTTTGTTTATCCGATATAATATGTCCTTGGTGTCATAGCATTCGCTGTGTGTAGAGTTCAGAAAAAATTCTGTGTCGTGCGCTATTGGCTTCCTGGCTACCGTCACTGAGCAAAGACGTGGTTTACAGAAAGGCCCGCTCTATATCAGGCGTGAACTGCGGGGGTGTGTGGTTTATAATATGAAACCGTTATTTTAATCGTACGCAAGTACGCTTTTATGTTATAATGTTTGCGGAAACGTGGTTTGCTTCGCAAGAGGAGATGTTTTCATTCCCGGGTTGCAATTCCTACTTTATGAATCGTACAGATAGAAGAGGTGGTGGCATAGAAATGCTAATTTCAAACTGAATTGATTCTGAACTGATACCTGAATTTAGCAGTATCACTCCTTTCTAGGAATCGCTTGTTTTGAGATGTGGTAATTCAGTATTTGTGTGTGTTACCGCCCTCCGTCATGTAACATACGTATGTTTTAATCCTTCTTGGACTCTCTTTTAGAATATGTCCATGGAAGAAAACAGAGTTATACTTGGAGGTGGCTTAAACATTGATATGTTAGCCAGCAGCTCTACTAAATCTGACCTCGAATCATTGTTAAACACTCATGCCTGTCAAAACTTTATAACGTCCCCACGCGACTCACTCTGCAATCAGCAACACTTTTAGACCTATTTATAACCAATTTAGATCACTCACTTGTTTAGACTGGCACTTTAATCTACGACATTAGCCACCACCTGCCTATATTTATGTTTGTAAGTCAATTCAACAGCACACCTAAACCACTGCATTCAGAAATTTCTTACAGATTCATTACTCCTCAAACGCTACAAGCTTTTAGGGACTGTTTAAGTGGAGCAAATTCGAACGATGTATTCGCAGCGGGCGATTCCAACTCAGCTTACGACTTATTTATGAAAAAGTTCACAGAACTATACCTTGAGTTTTCCCCTGTCAAGACGTTTCAAACATGCAAAAAAGTAGGAAACCCTGTATTAATAAAGAACGCCTCAAGCATATTAGAAAAAGGGACCAATCGTTTAAAGCGTTTATAGTGAGTAAAACCCCCGAAGCCCTCAAAGAATTTAACAAGTATAGGAATTTGGTCACTGGACACCTAGGTGATGTAAAAAAAGCAATATTTTGCCAACCAATTCAGCTCAACACAAAGAAACACAGGAAAGGTTTGAAAGGTGCTTAAAACAGTACTTAGCAATGCGGCAGAGACTGTAACAAAGATCGTTAATACTGGTGTCGAACTTCAGGGCCAGGACTTAGCCAATGCATTTATTTCTTTGTTTCAGTTGGTGAGAGTACCACCTCCCGCTTCGACTTAAGATATATGACGGACCGAATAACCCCAACCATTTTTTTAGAGCCAGTGTCTGAGAATGAGCTTGTAGAAACATTCCTGACCCTCAGCAATAGTAGAGCCATGGACGCTTACAATAGTCAAATGAAACCTGTGAAATTCGTCATTGATATACTAGCCCCGTGCCTGACTTTTATTTTTAAAATGTGTTTATCAACAGGTCTTTTCCCCCGTAGAATGCAGAAAACCTAAGAAATGCTGTGTATAAAAAAGGCAGTAGAAATGAGATATCTAACTACCATCCTATATCGGTTTTGCCAGTGTTTTCAAAAGGCTTAGAAAAAATAATTTTTACACGCGTAACCTCTTTTACTAACCGCTTCAACTTGATTAATTCTGCGAATTGTGGTTTCCGTAGGCACAAGTCAACAGAACTTGCGCTACTGGCCCAAAAGGAACTAATTCTAGACAATTTTTAACGAAAAATATGGTACTTTAGCTGTTCGGAGACTTCTCAAAAGCCTTCGACCTAATTAATCATAAAATTCTGCTTCAAAAATTGGATCATTGTGCCATCAGGAGAATTGCGCACCCATCACAACCAGTGTCCCGCTGGGAAGCATCCTAGGATGGTTCTTATTTATACTTTACGTCAATGAACTTGTCCGAATTGATGAAACAGTTCATTATATTGTTACGCCAATAGTGTGTTTGATTTCGCCCGCCAACATCAACGCTCTTCTGTACCGAACACACGGACCCACCATTTAATTAACACTGGAGGAGCACGGCCCATACGGCAAAAGCCTTATCGCGTCTCTCCTTCTGAGCGACGAGTCATTAACGAACAAGTCCACGAGATGTTGCAGAAGGGCGTGATTAGGGAATCCTCAAGTCCTTGTGCGGCGCCGGTGATTTTGGTCAAAAAGAAAGATGGATCATGGCGCTTCTGCGTCGACTACCGGCGCCTTAACGAAATTACCAAGAAGGACGTATATCCACTGCCCCGGATAGAAGACGCAATAGACTGTCTCCATTCGGCTTCATACTTCTCCACAATTGACTTACGATCAGGCTACTGGCAAATTTCTGTGCACCCCGACGATAAAGAAAAGACCGCCTTTGTCACGACCGATGGACTTTTTGAATTTAATGTAATGCCTTTTGGACTCTGCAACGCCCCTGCCACGTTTGAGCGCTTTATGGACACTGTCCTTCGTGGACTTAAGTGGGAGGTGTGCATGTGCTACCTTGATGATATCGTGATTTTCGGTCGCACTTTTCAAGAGCACACCGCTCGCTTGGCCACTGTTTTGGAATGTTTGGACAAGGCTGGTCTCATCCTAAACTCGAAAAAATGCCGATTCGGCGAAAGGCGCACACTTGTACTCGGTCTCGTTGTCGATAAGGAGGGCGTCCGACCAGATCCGCAAAAGATTCTAGCCGTCAGCCGCTTTAAAGAACCGTGCTCTGTTAAGGACCTCCGTAGCTTTTTAGGACTATGCTCCTACTTTCGCCGTTTTATTCCCGGATTTGCCGACATAGCCTACCCTCTCACATGCCTTCTCCAGAAGAACGTCCCATTCAAATGGAGCTCTGACTGTGACATCGCTTTCCGCCACCTGAAGCATCGATTGACGTCGGAGCCTGTGCTTCGTCACTTTGATCCCGCAGCCCCAACGGAAGTGCACACCGATGCCAGTGGTATTGGACTGGGGGCAGTCCTTGTTCAACGACACAGTGACGGGGAGCATGTCATTGCTTATGCGAGCCGCACCCTCAGTAAGCCAGAGCGGAACTACACAGTCACAGAACAAGAGTTCCTCGCGGTCGTTTTCGCCGCACAACGATTTCGCTCGTACCTCTATGGACATACCTTCACAGTCGTCACAGACCACCATTCCCTCTGCTGGCTCATCAATCTTCGAGATCCGTGTGGGCGACTGGCGCGCTGGGCTCTCCGACTACAGGAATACGATTTCACGGTGTCGTACAAGAGTGGCCGCAAGCATGCCGATGCCGACTGCCTTTCACGGCTGCCATTACAATCAACGGACTCAGATGCTGACAACCTTGATGAGTGCCTCGCCTCGGTGTCGACGGCGTTTCCCGATATAGCTGTGTTCAAACGAGAACAACGCAAGGACAAGAGTTTGGACCACCTTTTCGCCTCAGCCGAGTCGAACCCTACTAGCCGTTTCTGCCTCCACAACGGCTTGCTTTTCAAGAAGAACTATTCCGCCGTCGGTTCGCGCATTCTTCTTGTGGTACCACAATTCCTTCGCAACGTTGTTCTGAACATTATGCACGATGACGTAATTTCCGGCCACATGGGGCTTGCCCGCACTCTTCACCGCACCCAACAACGCTTTTATTGGCCCAACATGCGCAAAACTATTGAGCGCTATGTGGCTTCTTGCAACCAATGTCAACGTTAGAAACATCCCACCACTGTCCCGGCAGGCCGACTTCAGCCTGTGGACCCGGCATACCGTCCTTTTGAAAAAGTTGGCATAGACTTGTTGGCACCTTTCCCGCGCTCATCACAGGGAAACAGCTGGATTATTGTATGCGTGGAGTACTTATCACGCTACGCTGAGACGGCATCCCTACCCTCTGCAACTGCGACAGAAATCTCGCTCTTCTTGCTCCGGAACGTATTGCTACGCCATGGACCCCCAAAAGTCATAATCAGTGACCGCGGGCGCCAATTCACTGCGACGGTGGTTGAAGAGCTTCTTCGCCTTTGTGCCGTACAATTTCGCCACTCCTCGCCATACCACCCTCAGACTAACGGTCTGACGGAACAAACCAACCGAACATTGACGTCCATGCTAGCGATGTACGTCGCTTCGGACCACAGAAACTGGGACGAGCTGTTGCCATTTATAACATACGCATATAACACGGCGAAGCATGAAACCACCGGTTACAGCCCGTTTTTCATCCTTTACGCCCGTCAACCTAGCAGCTGCCTGAACACCATGCTTCCTTTCTCTCTGCATGACGAACCCTCGTTGGCGAGGATGCTCTGCCTAGCTGAAGATGCCCGTCGACTTGCTCGCCTACGTACTCTCGCGTCCCAAGAGCGCTCCAAGAAGCGATTTGACAGTCGCCGACGTGATGTTACGTACGCGCCGGGTGTCTTTGTGTGGCTATGGACGCCATTGCGAAAGCGTGGGCTATCCGAGAAGCTTCTGTCCCATTACGTCGGCCCGTTTGTTGTGATCGAGCGTCTCAGCGATGTTGCGTATGTTATTTCACGCTTAACTTCAAGTGGGCGACAATCCAAAAAGACACAAGTGGTGCATGTTGCCCGCCTAAAACGTTGCCAAGAACGCAGTGTAAGTTAACTTGCCCAGAGGGCTTCGTCTGGGACAGGGGAAATGTTACGCCAATATTACACGCCAGGGGTTGCAACCATGCCAGCCTCATCACCGGAGTTGGAGAAAGAAGAGAACGAGGGTGCACTCCGGCTTGGCCCCATCATTCACGGACCGCTCCACCATCTACGCTCGTCCTACACCATCCAACCTCACTGTAAATAAATCCATCTCGTAACAATATAGTAAATGCTGATGATACTAGTTTATTCTTTTCAGGCAAATCGTGCGTTGAATTAGGTAGTAGAGCTTATCGTGTACTGACTCAAATTAATTCATGGCTCTAATTAACTGCCTAAAACTGATCATTATTAAAACAAAGGCTGTTTTTTTTCACCCCCACCACCCCCACCCGTTGAGTTGCCCAAAATTCAGTTGAACAACACCGAAATTGAAATCGTAATATGCTTCAAATCTCTCGGTGTGTTTTTCTCACAAAATGTGACATGGGATGATCATGTAAACTATATTGTTAATAAACTATCTAGGACAGTTGGTATCATGCGTCACCCCTGCCACTATTTGCCTACCTCGGTTAATATACCGCTGTATTTTCTTCTTTGTTATATTATGCGTTCCCCATATGGTCAACAAAAACATCTGTAAACATTAGTAGGCTTACCGTCTTGCAGAAAAAGCTTTACGTCTAGCTTGTAAAGTGCCTTATCGCAGCCACAACGCTGTCTTATTTAGGAAGCATCACATAATTAACGTTCCATCAATCTATGAATATAAAGTATGCATTCATATAAATTAGGTATATGAAAAAATAATGATGCCTAACAACATAGCAAATTGAAAGACAAACATCCTGTCATATATTGTACGCCACCTTGAAGTGTGGCATGTCGCTAAATGCAGAACTAATTATGGAAATCAAATGTTAAAATTTGAATTACCTACACTTTTAAACCGTATAGTACCATGAGCAAACATGGACGTATCCTGTATACTAGTAAAAGAACTCCACCTAATGTTTGTGCTGTGGAGACTTGTGCTTGTATCTTATTTTTTTATCTTGAACTGAAAAATGCAAAAGTTCAATGTGTTTCCATAAGAAGGCTTTATCGCTTAGCCGCATGCTTTTTAAGCCGCCCCGTGTTCCAGGGGGCAGGCCTCTCAAGCTGTTTCTTCACCTTTTACCTGTCCTCCTCGTAACTTCTTTTTGTTGCGAAATAAATTTCAACTTCATTTCAATTTCTTAGGAATGAAAGTGCTACCCGTGTGGGTCCTTTTTAGTGGTTGGCAAAAGGTAACTGCGATACCTATGTCCTTGTTCTGTTATACATGCATCTGCTGTGGGTTCCACTGTAAAAGTTTTTTGTTATTTTTTGTGCTCTTATTTTCTTGCTGCGCAATGGTCGTGAATAAATGAATATATAAACAAAAAATAAATAACCCAATGAGACAATATTTTGGATACCGAGTGTATTCCAACGTTTTTTTTTATAATTCAGAACTCCGAACGTTGAGTGCGGTACGTGAAGGCAAAAAGAATAAAGGCTGCTGAATCACACGCCCAGCGAGTACGCTATATGAAGAGGTTAGTTTGCATTGCGGTAAGTCGTAGGGAACAAGCCACTTATTCCAAAATAACGCGATTGTGTTAACGTCATGTTGTAGGGCGATGTTATAGTCAGAGCTTTTAATTGCAGAGTACAGGGCACAAACGTCAGCGAAATGTCTCAGTTTTTCTCCGTGCGCAGCACAAGACACAGCAGTGACAGTCTTTCATGCGTCGCTGTAAAATTCCGCGCATCTGCGCTTGTCCTGTAAAAACAAGAAAAGTTGGAGAATGGAAATCCTTGGCCCCCTGGTTTTATCCAGTTGAGTAAACGACATATCACACGACACAGGATGAAGATTCCAATGTGGCATAAAATAAATGATAGGTTTCTTGTGCATGTCTATAAAGGGAACCTTGATTTCAGAAGCATCCTGTTTCACCCTAAGTGAGAAAGGCAAAGAAATGTATGGGCGGTTTAAAAAGAGGTGTTGTGTGGATGTATAGTTAAAAATAGAATTAAAAGGATGGAAGGGACCACTTATTCCACTCGACGTAGAGGCTCTGGACTGGGTAGTGCGAAAAGCGCCGCAGGCAAGGCGAAGCACCAGATGCCGCACTGGGTCGGGCATGTTATTGCCGTTTTTGTTGCACATCCATAAACGACACTTTTATAGTCAAATCGAGACTCCACTAGGCTGGTAAAAATACGTAAGAGGAGTTGCTTGTCCGTTCCATAGGACTGGTGAGACAATATTTTAAGAATATTGATAGCCTTTAGACATTTATGTTTCATTTGTTTATTGTGAAGGATGAAAATAACTTTTTAATTCAACACCACACGTACAAACATGTGTTCCTTCCTCGAAGGAATCGAAACGCCATTAAGAATATTGCCTGGGTCCGGGTAGATTCCACGCTTTCTGGAGAACACAATACACGAAATTTTTCTGGGTTAAGTTTAAAATCATTCATGTCTGCCCATCTGGGTAGTTTTTTCACCCCAATCCGGACTTGACGCTCAGAGATGGGCATATTGCATGACTTAAAAAGATACCTGGACGTCGTCCACATACATTGAATAAGAAATTGTAATTGGCAGTGCCTTCCCAAGGAAGTTCGTCTTAACTATGAACAGAGTGCAGCTAACAACTCCAACTTGCGGAACGAAGTTTTCTTGCACATGAACCCTTAAGAGTGCGCTACCGACTCTCACACGAAGGGTTCTTTCGGACAAATGACTTCAAGGAGCGTTCATCATGTTGCCTGAGACACCAAATGACTTCAGGTCACTAAGGATCCCGTAGCGCCAAGCGGTGTCATAGGCCTTCTCAAGGTCAAAAAATACCGTTGAGCAAAACTGCTTATGTATAAAAGCATCCTTCGTGTAGACTCAAGCGCGACGAGTTGATCGTTAGTGGATAGCCCTGCCCAGAAGCATGCCTGTCAGCTTTCGAGAACACGATTGTACTCAAGAAAGTACAGGAGCCTTCTGTTTATCATCTTCTCGAGGAGCTTCCACAGGAAGCTTGTCAAAGCAACAGGCCGATAACTGGCGGGAGAGGAAGGGTGCTTCTTTCCTTCAGCAAACCCACTACTACGGCTTTTTTGAAAAAAAAGAGCGTGGAATGTGTCCTGAAAGCCATATTTTATTGTATAGATGTAAGAGTGTTTCAAGGGATTCTGAGTGAAGGTGTTGTATAATATTGTATGTGATTTCGTCTGCACCTGGAGCTGAAGGATTACATGTGGTCAGAGCGGCCTTCAGCTCATGAATTAAAAAAGGAGAATTGTAGTAAGTGTGAGACTTGTTGCTATCACGCAAGGACTTCTTTTCTGCAGATGTCTAGGGTTTCATGAAAGTGGTTGTGTAGTGTGCTGAACGGGACACGTGTTCGAAGTGTTGTGCAAGTGTGTTAGCCTGGTCTTCGAGTGTGTCCCTGAGTGTGTCCACCAGGGGCAGGCTGTGTATCTGCTGTCCTTTGAGCTTACGTACATGTGTCCAGATTTTGTGTGCGCCCGTGTATGACATAATGAATGTCAAGAAGGTGTGCCAACTCTCTACTTTTGTCACGCAGCCCACACGTTTTCCAAATGCTTCGGGCCGTTTGAACAAAAGTAGGTTACCCGACGTGGGGAACCGACGAAGGATATCCTACTTTTTGTTCTGGGAATCTCGCGCCCTTCTACAATCCTCATTACACCACGGCCTCCTCTGGTTGCGCGGGGCACCAGAGGCGTGGAGAATGGACTTTTCGGTGGCGTCGAGGATGTGCGCATTGAGGAGTTGGGAAGCTTGTTCTATGTTCTAGGGGCCACGCCACCGCAGTTCGGATGTTGCACTCACCGCTTGCGCTTGCACAGGTCCTGTTCGTGTGGATACTCGGTCATCCGTATGCATCATCACCGGCACCACTGCTTGGTTGTCGACTGGGCGGATGGTGCGACTTCAAGGATACAAGCGCCGAGCCAGGGACCATAACAAGCGGACGAGATCCACCAGATGGCGTGCCAGCAAGCGTGATGGATTTTCGACCAGTCGGTTGGCAACCCGGAACCATGTCAGCTGACCCGGCTGCATTTAATCGCGCAACCTTCTTCGGCACTTCGGGCCACGCCACCGCAGTTGGGATGTTGCACTCACCGCTTGCGCTTGCACAGGTTTGTTACCTTGAAACTTCATGTTACCGTAGCAACAATGCTTGCCTCATTGCGGTGTCGTGGCCCCATGACCTGTCCAACCGCTTCACGGGGTTGGCACGTAGAGCAGTGTACTTTTGGCGCCTTTTGTTGCTTGGGGGCGACATCGAAACCAATCCGGGTCCCATGACCAAAGTGCAAGAGGAAAAACTTGATATGGTGTTCACTACTATGCAACGTTTGGAAGCAAGCAATGTTAACCTACTGGAATCGGTTAACAAAGTACTATGCACTCACACTGAACTTAAAAACAACATTGAATCGCTTACCAAACGCGTACACGAAATAGAAGGTAAATTAGAATCATTGACCGCCCACGCATCACTGTCGACTCCGGATGCTAGTCTTACGAAAATGCAAAACCAAATCAAAGACTTAGAATCAAAGTGTGCATCAGGAGCTTCGACTCACCCTTCCAGCAGCAGCCAGCGTGACATTGCTTTAATGCATGACAAGATAGACGATTTGGAAAACCGCTCCAGGCGTTCTAATCTTCTTTTTTATGGTATTCAAGACACGGGCGAATCAGAAGGGTGGGAAACGTCCGAGGAACTAGTAAAAAAATTCTGCGAAGACTAGCTGGAAGTAACAGCAGCATCAATTGCACGTGCTCATCGCCTTGGTCGATTTTCGAGCGATTGCACTCGACCCATAATTGTGAAGTTTTTCAATGAAAAAGAAATTGGCACAATATTAAGCAATGGCCACAATTTGAAAGATACAGAATTTGGGATTTCGCGAGATTACTCTGAGGCAGTTCGTGAAAAGAGAAGAAAATTATGGCAGTTCTCAAAGACCATAAAGAAAGAAAAAGACCGCGTCAACCTTGTCTTTAATAAGCTAAAAATTAACAAGGATGTTTACATATGGGATACCGAACTCAATTGTGCAAAACTTGTTTCCCCTGTGGTTTCTGCAAACTGACGTGATGTAAGCCCTTCATCCTCAGCTAAGCTGCCACGAGCAACATCAAATAGCAATATTAGTACTGATGATAGTTGTCACTTTTTATACACTAACATTAGGACTGTTACTAGTAAAAATGTCACATTATCTTCATTAATAGACTCAACATCTGCAACCATTATAGCTTTAACTGAAACTTGGTTAAATGATTCCGTTCCTAGCAATAGCATATTCATGTGTGAAACAGACTTTAACATTTTTCGTTGTGATCGGCAAAACCGCCGGGGTGGCGGTGTCCTTCTTGCGGTAAGCAGACAGTACTTGGTTGTGCCAGTGATTATCAGTACTTTTCTGGAATGTGTAGTAATTTCTTTAAAATTCAAATCCAGTAGTATAATTGTTAGCGTTTTTTATCGCCCTCCAGATTGTTCACACGGTTTCACTGCAGAATTCCATCGTATTCTTGCCGAACTTGCTTGCCGGTTTCCGCAGTCAAACATAATAATTTTTGGGGATTTCAACTTCCCTGACATAGCGTGGTCTAATCAATTAACTTCTAGCACACCATCCGAGTCTAATGCGTTTCTACAATGTTGTCTTGATTTCAACCTCACCCAATTAGTTACAAGCCCAACACGGCGTTCACGTTCAACCCACTGTTCGAATATTTTTGACTTGGTACTGACTGAAAACGCAGATATATGCTCTGATATAACACATCTTAATGGTTTATCCGATCATGACGTGCTAACCGGTCGCATAGTTCCTCCTCTTATCAAGCGGCAAACATTTAGCAAGCTCATTCGATGTTACAAGAAAGCCAATTTCGATCGTATTAACCACGAACTATCACTTTTTGCCATTGACTTTCTAACAGATAACTTGTCGCGGACCGTCGAAGAAAACTGGTTACTACTGAAAAACGCCCTCACTAATCTGATAGATAAGTACATCCCGGTCATCTCTATTAAATCCGATAATACTGCCCCTTGGTTTTCACAGAAACTTCGCCGCCTAAACAACAAGAAGAAAAGATTATTCAGACAAGCTGACAAAAGTAAATTAGCTGTTTCCTGGCAACGGTATAAGGAATGTGATAGAGAATATCAAAAATTGCTCAAAACCACGCGCTTACAGTTTTTTCAACGTGATTGATCATCCATGCTAACAAATAATCCTCGGCGTTTCTGGCGTGTCATCAATCCCAAGCATAATCCCGACATCGTCTTTACTGATCAGAACGGCGTAATAATAACTGGCAGTGACTGTTCGGAACTACTGAACAAAACATTTTCCTTGGTATTTACAGTCGAATCTTCCCTCCCACAGGCAACCATACGCAGTAGCACTAATGCATTTATGCCTGAAATAACCATAACCGATGCTGGCATATTTTCTCTTCTGACTAATCTCAAGACTTCTTCTTCGACTGACAACACTGGTTTAAATAAAACTATTCTAAAAAATATAGCACAAAGCATATTCCCAATATTATCCGCTCTATTCCAACAGTCTCTAACCACCGGCGTTATACCCCATGACTGGAAGGTGGCGAAGGTTGTTCCGTTTTTCAAATCTGGTGATCGTACCTCACCCCTAAACTATCGCCCTATTTCACTAACCAGTACCATATGCAAACTCATGGAGCATATTATTCACTCCCAGATCATTAACTACCTCGAAAAACAAATAACCTTATTTTTCGGCATCAGCACGGTTTCCGTAAAGCTATTCATGTGACACCCAACTAGCTGGCTTCATTCACGAAATACATTCATCCGTAGACGCTGGAATTATAGTCGACGCAATTTTCCTAGACTTTTCAAAAGCATTTGATCGTGTTCCTCACCATCGACTTTTTCACAAGCTTACGCTACTGAACATCGACACTGCTGTTATAACATGGATAAAATACTTTCTTTCTAACAGGATGCAATTTACATCAGTTAACAATCACAACTCCTCTCTAGTCCCCGTAACATCTGGTGTTCCTCAGGGAAGTGTACTCGGGCCCTTGCTTTTTCTAGTTTATATTAATGACCTACCAGACTGCGTTAAATCTAACATAAGGTTATTTGCGGATGACTGCGTATTATACCGTAAAATTCAATCTAACCATGACCACGATATTCTACAATCTGACCTTAATGCTATAAACACATGGTGCTCAACCTGGCTAATGCCTCTAAACCTTGCTAAAACAAAACTAATAACGCCTCCCAAAATTCAGCATCCTACATATTAAACGACAGCCTCGTGGACAGAACTTCCAGCTATAAATACCTTGGTGTACATCTAACCAGTAACTTGACATGGAATAATCACATTAACCATATCCTCGCGTCTGCTAACCGTTCGCTTGGTTTCCTTACACGTAACCTCAGACATGCACCCGCCCGTTTACGAAAGTTAGCATATATTACACTAATACGCCCTAAACTAGAATACGCGTCAGCCATTTGGGACCCTCATCAGGCATATCTAATAAATGACTTAGAAGCTTTACAAAACCGTGCTGTCCGCTTCATCTTTTCTGATTACTCACCCTATACCAGCGTAACCGAATTAAAAAATCGTGCTGAACTTGTAACCTAATCGCATCGTCGCAACATATCTCGCTTAACTTTATTTCATAAACTGTACTACCATGCATGCCTTCATAACGAATTTATGTGTGAACCCGCCGCCATTTTTCCGCGTCGAGATCACTCATGCAAAATCAAACGCATCACATGTCATACCGTTGCTTTTGCCGAATCATTTGCTCCTCGTACCACAATAGACTGGAATAATCTACCATCAAACATTGTTACTGAACCTAATACCACGAAATTTACTAATGCTTTGAGGTAAAATATCAATGTATAATATGTATCATTTCATGCGTCATTTCATTCAGTTCTTGCCTTGTCAGATGACATGTTGTAATATACCATGTGGTTATAATCGGTGTAGTTTGTTCTAGTTCCTGTACCAATAGCTGTTCTTATTATTCTACCTAATTTTTGTATTTGTTTTCACTCTAGCAATGTTAATGATTTGTACCATTTTTTAGTTCTTGTGTTTATTTTGTTCTTGTTCTAGTTTATGTGACACCTCTGTAACCCCCCTACCCTATGTAATACCCTCCCCAGAGGGCCTTTAGTGGTTTTTTGAAATAAAAATAAAATGTGTAGGTGTCTTATGTATTACAGTTAGCTCTTGCTTCATTGAACCTGTTCTATGAAAATGGACTGCATGGGCCTTTACCTATATATGTTAGTGAGATGGGGAAGTGCTAACTACCTAATGGGTGAGTGCCCACACCCAACTCGAGAAGTGGAAAGAGATCTGCGGAGCCAATAGCCAATTCATGATATGAGTGTGTCTTGTGTCCTATAATAACGTCGGTGGGCTTATTTTTGTTGAAGAGGCATACTCCTTAAGTTGTAAGGAATTTTTCTATCAGGCGACCTCGGGCATTTGTGCGATAAGAGCCACAAAGAGAATTGCGCGCATTAACGTCATTAACCTGCGCTCGAATTCAGAGCTGGAAAGTGCAAAATCAGAACGAATGTAAATGGAGCATACCGTTATCAAACTATTACACATTATTGTGCGCATTGCTACGGCCTCAAGGACGGTGTTCAAAGTGATAGGGTGGCATGCTAAGGATTTCCGGGCGATTAAGGCCACACCGCCCGAAGAGTGCTTGCAGCCAACCTTATCCTTTCGGATTACCATATAGCTATGTAAGAAAGTTGTACGATTGGAATTTAAATGTGTTTTTTGGACACACAATACACTTGGCTTATTAGCGTGCAGAATCGCGTTTATGACTACAATGTTATTCAGAAGGCCTCTGCAGTGCCATCGAACATTTTCTCTTCCCATTATGAGG